>NW_010364200.1:440394-510101 GCF_000414095.1 Morus notabilis
TGCTGAAGATCAATGTTTTTGGGTGTTGAAATTGTAAACTATAGGTTAGAGCTTAGTATTAGATAAATTTGGAAGAGAGAAGCACCAGTAGGGTAAATATATATATATATATATATATATATATTGACTCACTGTGGAGTTCTCCTAACTAAGAACACCTTTTTAACTTTGATAAGCTCACTCTCTTTTTGCTCTTCAGAAAACTGCGTTCCAGGGCTTGTCTCTTCAAGAGGCCAAAAGGGGTGATTTTGATTCCCTTTTAGCTGAGAGTAAGGTGGGTTTGGGAAGTCTGAGAATGGGCTTAATGCACTCCCAGAACTGCTTGGCTCCATAGACCATTCAGGTTGAGGTGCACACTGGACAAGCCATTAGGCCTCACTTCTGTTATGAATTTTTGGCTGAAGGAACTGAAGGCATACAGATTATTGAGGAAACAATTCTCAAAATGGCAAGGTGATTTTAATTTATATGAGGACTTTTGTTGTTGGTCTGTCACGAATGTATTCATCACGAGTTTTAAGAATTGTTTAGTGTTAGTTGGACCCTGTTATTGATCCATGTGATAAATAGAAATTAGTCTCTGCTGTGTCCTGCTGAACTGTGGAGTTCTCCTAACTAAGAACACCTTTTTAACTTTAATAAAGTTACTCTTTTTGCTCTTCAGAAAACTGCGTTCCAGGGCTTGTCTCTTCAAGAGGCCAAAAGGGGTGATTCTGATTCCCTTTTAGCTGAGAGTAAGGTGGGTTTGGGAAGTCTGAGAATGGACTTAATGCACTCCCAGAACTGCTTGGCTCCATAGACCATTCAGGTTGAGGTGGACACTGGACAAGCCATTAGGCCTCACTTCTGTTATGAATTTTGGGCTGAAGGAATTGAAGGCATACAAATTATTGAGGAAACAATTCTCAAAATGGCAAGGTGATTTTAATTTATATGAGGACTTTTGTTGTTGGTCTGTCATGAATGTATTCATCGTGAGTTTTAAGAATTGTTTAGTGTTGGTTGGACCCTGTTATTGATCCATGTGATAAATAGAAATTAGTCTCTGCTGTGTCCTGCTGAGTTTTTGGGTGTTGAAATTGTAAACTATAGGTCAGAGCTTAGTATTAGATAAATTTGGAAGAGAGAAGCACCAGTAGAGTAAATATATATATATATATATATATTGACTCACTGTGGAGTTCTCCTATTTAACTTTAATAAGCTTACTCTCTTTTTGCTCTTCAGAAAACTGCGTTCCAGGGCTTGTCTCTTCAAGAGGCCAAAGGGGGTGATTCTGATTCCCTTTTAGCTGAGAGTAATGTGGGTTTGGGAAGTCTGAGAATGGGCTTAATGCACTCCCAGAACTGCTTGGCTCCATAGACCATTCAGGTTAATGCACTCCCAGAATGGGTTTAATCTATATTGTTGTGGACCAAATTTTATTTTTTGATTGCTATGTCTGCAAACTCTACAATTAGGAAAGTAAAGTCTTCCAAAGATATCGGCTTAAAAGCCTCTAATTCCTGAGATGTATACATGAACATTGCAACTGCTATTGTAAAAATATAAAAATCAAAGGCAAAAACACCAAAAATTTGTCATTCCTATACCATAACAGCAACTGTCTTACGTTTTCAATTCCATTGTATGGGTATGGGTCAATGCTAAAACCTAGTCTATTTTTTTAAATGTTTGTTAATAATAAGCTCGTGTCTGCTGCGTATATTCTGCTTCTGGATCTGTGTAATAATTGTGATAGGACTTGTTAATGATGGTCTTGGGAAGTTAGTTTGATAGTAGAAGTTGTTAGAGTGTAGTAATAGCTGTCAGCAGTTTGTTAGAGGGGTATTATGATAGGCTCCTAGAAGTTAGTTAGTTAGGTGATTGATTAGGAAGAATAAAAGGACTTGGAAAGCTTGTTTAGGAAGATTGTTAGTGGCTTACTAAGAAAGATTGTTAGTAATAGTAGCTTGCCAAGAAAGATTGTGGGTAGGGAGTGAATAAGAGAAGGTATAAAAGGGAGGGAAAACAGAGGAGGGGAGGAAATCATTCTGTTATCTGTTTTCTGGAAAAATCTTGGAACCATTCCAAGTAAGGCGAGGCAGCGGACCCTCGAAGATCCGCATATCGGCGTACATTTTGCAACCATTAATAAAGAACTCAAGCTGATTTTCATCTTTCTCAATCTTTTCCTTAGCATTGTTCTTGGACCTGTCGAGATCTTATCAAATTGGTATCAGAGCACTTTCTTGGGCGAAATTCAGAGAAGATGGAGGAAACATATGGACGTTGGTAGCAATTAGAGAAGCCAATGTTTTCTAGAGAAGATCCGGATGCGTGGATAGCAAGAGTAGAAGAATATTTCTTGAAAAATCGATTTTCAGAGCAAGAAAAAGTGATGTTCATTGGGGAGTTCATGGAAGGTAAAGCTCTTCAGTGGTTTCAATGGGAGGATAGAAGGCGGCCATTCGTTTGTTGGAGTGCTTTTAAGACGCATTTGTTTCAATGTTTCCAACCAGTAAAGGGAAACTGTTCTATTGCGAAGGTTGAAGCCATGGTTCAAAAGCTGGAACAACTTCTAAAGAGGATGGAGAGATTTGGAGTGGCGGGGGCGTCGACCATAGCAGCAAATCGACGTCAAGAGCTATTAGATTGCAAGATGAACGGCGATCTGGAGTCGAAATCTAGGTTTTCAGATCCAAGAGTTTCCAATCTTGGGGTTTTTGGAGGTTCGCAACCAAATCTAGGAGACCGAATCCGATGAGCAACGCTAGGGGAAACGCGATCAGAACCCAATGAACACCGCCAACGATCAACGCCATATGAGCTGCGAACTGGTCTGTGTGACGATCTGCGATTAGATCTGAGTGGGCTGACGCAACCAGTTCTGGAATCGCGGGAGGATGACAACGATTCGAGCAATTTTAAACGATTGGATGCGATATCGCTCAGATCTGAGTCAATCGGCACCAATCTGAGGGCGGATGATGATCGGAGGCGGGGGAAGGAGGCAGATCTTCCTAGAAAAGAGGCTAGGGTTTTCGGACTTGGAGATGTTGGCCAGGATCGTGTGGAACCGCACAAGGAAGGGCATATCAGACTGCCACAGGGGAAGGTGGCTGAACGCGAGGAGAACCCGCGCAGTGGAGGGGTTGATCTCGACTAGAATCGACCCAAGCCCAGATTTGCAACGGGGAGGGCTGATCGACGCCGGATTTGGCCTGGGCGGTGCTCAGGGTTGGTGGAAGTTACGATTCGTCCATAATCTTTTGGATCCATAACCTGGAGGTCAGATCGGCGGGGAGCAGTGCCGTGGAGTGCTGATTGGCGATGGGCTGGAGCTAAACTTCGACCAGAGGCCGCGCGGAGGAGAACCGGTGGACGGGGTGCCGACAAACGTGGAAAGGCAAAGAGGGTGGCTTGTCTGGTTGCTTGATTCGGAGCGGGAAGCCAGCCCCAATCTAAGCCCATCTGGGGCTCGTCGGGTCAGAGAATTAGACCCGGATTTGGCTGGGTCTTGCGATTCTAGTGTGGGCAGAGTCACATTGGGCTTGGTTGGGCCTAATTCAGGTGTAATGGGAGTTGCGCCTCAAAGTGCTAGTGAAATTGGGACCATTTCAGCAAGATATGTACTTAGGTCTTCAAATTGGCCTTATTGTGCCAATGCCCACTGCTTCCGAGTTCTTCACTGTTTATTTCGGCTCTCCTAGATTCGCTACTGCATTTAACAATTTAAGATCCGAGCTCATCAAATTGGGAAGAAGGTGGAGTCATTCGGCTGTGATTTCTTGACCGACACCTTGAGGACAAGGTGTCTTTCGGGCGGGCGGTAATGATACCTAGAAGTTAGTTAGTTAGGTGATTTGATTAGGAAGAATAAAAGGACATTGGAAAGCTTGTTTAGGAAGATTGTTAGTGGCTTACTAAGAAAGATTGTTAGTATTAGTAGCTTGCTAAGAAAGATTGTGGGTAGGGAGTCAATAAGAGAAGGTATAAAAGGGAGGGAAAACAGAGGAGGGGAGGAAATCATTCTGTTATCTGTTTTCTGTAAAAATCTTGGAACCATTCCAAGTATGGGGAGGCAGCGGACCCTCGAAGATCCGCATATCGGTGTACATTTTGCAACCGTTAATCGCTGCCCCTCGAAGATCCGCATATCGGTGTACATTTTGCAACCGTTAATAAAGGACTCAAGCTGATTTTCATCTTTCTCAATCTTTTCTTTAGCATTGTTCTTGGACCTGTTGAGATCTTATCATATTAGTACAGTTTGTTAGAGGGGTATTAGTGATGTAAAAAGGGGTACTAGTATTTGGGGGGAATTAGGGACTGATTTGTGAGTTTGGGAGTAACCCTTGGGGAGAGCTAGCAGACCTCTAGAATGTCTGCCAATCTATCTTGTAATCTCTTTCAATTCTTTCCTGTTAAATTCTTCAATTCAAGTTCGGTTCTTATCAAATTGGTATCATAGCAGTACTTTCTTGGGCATAGAAATGGTTGGAACGTGTGGATGTTGGCAGCGATTAGAAATGCCAATGTTCTCAGGAGAATATCCAGATTCTTGGATCGTAAAAGTGGAAGAATATCATCTGAAAAATTGATTTTCAGAATGTGAAAAGGTCTAGTTTGCAGAGGAATTCATGGAAGATGAGGCACTAGATTGGTTTCAGTGGGAGGATAGAAGACAAGCATTTGTTTGTTAGAGTGCATTCAAGATGAATTTGCTTCAATGTTTCAGACCAACACAAAGATTGCTTTCGGAAACGAATATGAAGGTTTGGCCACAGGACGTAGGTATGATTTCAGATCTTCATGTTTATGGCGGTGGCTCGTCGCAACCAGATTTGGAACGTCAAAATCGACAAACAACTTTAGAGAAAATGCGAAAAGATCTGGAATCACGTGAGGCTGACGGCACTCCGAGCAATTTTTCGCGATCTGGTGCAATGTCGCTCAGATTTGAGTCAATCGGCATCAATCTGAGGGCGGATGATGATTGGAGGCTAGGGAAGGAGGCGGATCTTCCCTGAGAAGAGGCTAGGGTTTTCAGACTTGGAGATGTTGGCCAAATACGTGTGGAACCGCACAAGGAAGGGCAAATCAGACTGCCGAAGGGGAAGGTGGTTGAACGCGAGGAGCACCTGCGCGGCGGGGGGGTCGATCTCGACCGAGATCGACCCAATCTGCAACGGGACCAGCAGATCGGCGCCGGTTGGGGCTTGGGCCTGGGTGATGCTCAGGGTTGGCGGGAGTTATGATGCGACCATAATCTTTTGGATCCACGACCTGGAGGTCAGATCGGCGGGGAGTGGTGCCGTGGAGTGCTGATTGGCGATGGGCTGGAGCTGAACTACGACCAGAGGCCGCACGGAGGAGAACCGGTGGAAGGGGCGCCAACAGACGTGGAAAAGCAGAGAGGGGGGCTTGTCTGGCTGCGCGATTTGGCTGAGCCTATCTGGGGCTCGTCAAGTCAGAGAATTAGACCCGGATTTGGCTGGGTCTTGAGATTCTAGTGTGGGCAGAGTCACATTGGGCTTGGTTGGGCCTAATTCAGGTGTAATAGGGATATTCGGTGTGAGTTCTAGCAAGATTTGGGTTGAGTTCTGAAATTCCGGCCGGATTTGGACTGGGTGCTGTGATTTCCGCGTAATTGGGGCTGATTTCCGCGTAATTGGGGCTAGGCTTCGTGATTATGATGCGACTGGGGCGTATTCCGGCGAGCTAAGGGTTGGATTCACCTTTCCAAGGCTCTTTTTTTGGGTTAATTAGCATTGAGTTTGGCTCTTTAAAATGTGCTGCTACTTTTAACGTTCCAAGGTTCACGTGCATTGAAATGGGAAGAAGATGGCATCATTCAAGTGCAATTACCTGATCAACACCTTGAGGACAAGGTGTTTTTGCGGGGGGCAGGGAGTAATGATAGGACTTGTTAATGATGGTCTTGGGAAGTTAGTTTGATAGTAGAAATTATTAAGAGTGTAGTAATAGCTTTCAGCAGTTTATTAGAGGGGTATTAGTACAGTTTGTTAGAGGGGTATTAGTGATATAAAAAGGGGTACTAGCATTTGGGGGGAATTAGGGACTGATTTGTGAGCTTGGGAGTAACTTTTGGGAGAGCTAGCAGACCTCTCGAACGTCTGCCAATCTATCTTGTAATCTCTTTCAATTCTTTCATGTTTAATTCCTCAATTCAAGTTCGGTTTTTATCAAATTATTTGCAAGATCTACAATCGATTGGATTTGTTCCCATTTTTAAGCCCAAGTTTTTACGTTGAAAATGATGAAGGTGGTTAATATTTACTGTACCAAGATAAACATTTGAAGATACGAAAGCATTAGGGTAGTGGAGACAATTCAATACTTGTTTTCTTTGCCGCAACATGCACAGATTAGATGGTCTAGGTACTTGCATTACAAGATGTTGCAATGCCGCGCTAATCAGCAGTGGCTTCTTATATAAGTTGTGCATTGTTTTTTTGTCTTTGTATTCAACAGTTGGTGTTTCTTTGTACTCTATGATATGGCATCCTTATGCTTGTTTCATATCTAATAAATAACTAACGAAAACCACAATATCATATCTTGCAGGCTAGGGCCAATCATATATTGTACTAAAAAGGGATATTTATATTTTTATACCATGTGTTTTGAATTTATTCAAAAATTATACCTTCGGTTTTTGATCTCATTAAATGTATATTTTTAAATTACATTTAATTATATAAATCTATACCTTATTTCGGTAAACAATTGATTTTAACCTTTAAAAAAGACCAAATTATCCTTAAAAAAAGGGGAAAAAAACTAGAACTTTTCAATATTACAAAAAATAAAAATAAAAAACACAAGAAAAACCCATTTTAATGGTATTTTGCATATTTTTAAGGTCAAAGTTGTAAGTTAAAATTTCTTTTTAGTTTTTTTTTTTTCATTTACCATTTTTTATTCAAGGGTATTTGAGGTATTTTAAGGTTAAAATCGAGAGTTAACCATGAAAAAGTATTGATTTTGTGTATTAAATTTAATTTAAAGATATATATTTAATGAGATTAAAATTAAATGTATAGTTTTTAAATAAATTCAAAATATAGGGTAAATATGCCTGCTAAAAATCAACTTTTAATTCTTACTTACACCAGACTAGTGTCTACCGTACCTCAGGGAAAACAAGTGTCTACTCAGTTTCTTTGCCAATGGTGTAGCGCTGTTTAACATCTCATGGCTTTCCTAGGATCGAGCATGTTCTGTAAACTTCATGTTTGCAATGAATTGGGAATATATGTACAAATTATCGTCGATATGTTGTCCAAAAATAATTATCATGTACAAATTTTTCATGCTTGCGTTTTATTTTATGCTGTTTTTATGGTTCCATCCAGTGTGGATTGCTTTTTGCTGGATAGTTTTGATAAGACTGCTAATATTCTTGAGCCTGATTTATAATGTATTAAATAGTGTTTCTTCCGTTGATGGAATGCTATTAACTGAGGAGAAATTGCGGGAGAAAAGGCTCAAATCTTCAAGGTGCTCTTTAAAAAATATGAGTGTTTCTTCAGATTCACCTTGACAAGCATCATGAAGTCCATCATATTCCCATAAAATATCATCAATCCCAGGGATAGAAGTCGACTTCTTCAAATTGTCATCTGATGAAGAGTCCAACTTTTTCAGTTCGTCCGAAATGATATCCTTAAAAGCAGATTTGATCAAATCCTGCAAAGAGGAGGAAATAATATGAGTGCTCAGAGAGACATAGAGATCACCGAAGTAGGCCCAAAGAATAAGAAAATTGGATGAATATTTGTCTAAATTAAAACTGACCCGTTCTCCTTAAGCCCAGCCTATGAAATTTGTGGGCCGGCCCGTATAAGAATAACCTCGACTTAGTTCACACCACTAGCTAATTTTACGTGGGTCAGGTTAAGCAGTGCTGTGGATCAGGATGGACCGTGCCGTAGACCAAGATGGGCCGTGCCGTAGACCATGATGGGCCGTGCCATGGGCTAGCCCATTCAAGGCCCATATTAACTCATCATTCCCATCATGGGTTTAAATGGCAAGCCCATCTAAGCACGTAATTTTTAATTTTTTAATTTTTAAACAAATTAATAAATATAAAAGTTTGAATAGTCAATGAAAATATGAAAATAGATGTTTTATTTACGATTGTCTCATTAAAATTGGTACTGGGTTTTCAAAAATTCTTTTTGACACCGAATAATTGCTTTTAAACACTCGTGAAAATATTTACTAATCGTTCTCCTAAATCTCTTAAAATTGGAACTAATCACCATGTTCTTAACATGATGTGCTAGGATGTGCAAAAACATTACAAGCATCTCATCAACAGATACATTTCTTGTGCTTGTCAAACCTCATTTCTCACATAGAAGCTTGCATAATCTTCTAAACGTTTCTCTATCCATTCTTAATTGTGTCACACACTTAATCTCACTCAAGTAAACCAAATCATACAAGTGACCTAATTGTTGATAAACCCTTATAACTATTTTTGGACTTCGTATCCTTCGTTCATAATAAATAGAAACATAGGTACACATAGCCATAATCATTTGTAACATCATAACTATCTCTTTTATCACTACAACCACTATCATGATTACTTTACATTATCAACATATAAAATTAGATTTAGCAATACATTACATATTATCAAAAACAGATATCAGCTTAGGATATAGATGTGAAAATGAACAATAATAGGCATAACACAATAATCAAATTATACTAAAGAAAGAAAAGAAAAAAATCTTAACACTAATAAAAGTTTTTATAATTCTTATTACATTTCTGGAGACTTGTATTCATAAAACAACATGCAAATTAAAAAAAAAAAGTAATACCATAACTAGTTTAAGCAGTTGCAATAAAAAATAGTAAAGTAAAACTTTAACGGTGTCAGATTCTTACTCTTTTGTAAAGATACAAAACAACAGCCAAGATATGAACTGATCTGTTTTCCAATCTGTTTTCCAACAACCCATGTTCCTAAATCCTATTTTCTTATTCAAAGAGAGCCCTATTTCAGAAGCACAGTTTTTTTTTTTTTACTCTTCTCTATTTGTTTTTTGGATTTCGGGACTTCACTGAGCAGTTTTTCTTTTCCCCACCTTTAGACTAATCAACGTTTTCAACCCAATTACACTGGAAATTTTGCTAGCCAAAAGAAATCAAACAATGGTGAAACTGGAATCAACATGTTTAAAAAACAAAAAACAAAAAACAAAAACAAAAAACAAAAAACAAAAACAAAAAAGCAAAACAAAAACAAAAACAATGGATGATTTGTGGCCTACCTGAAAACTGAAGAACCCCTAGTTGGGAGGCGCTGTGAAATGGATGATTTGTGGCTCCAAAACAATGGCAGAAGAGGAGACGGTGAATGGCTGAGAGAGAAAGGGGGAAATATCTTGAAAGCTCTTCTTCTTCTTCGTGTTTCTAGAGAGAGAGAGAGAGAGAGAGAGAGAGAGATTTTGGAGCTGAGATTGCAGATAAGAGAGAGAACGTGTGGAATGAAGAGAAGAATTAAGGGTAAAATCGTAATTTTTAATATTAAGATTGAGAGTGGCAATCCCGTGGGGGTAGGAGGAGTGCTAATCCCATTCCTCAATCCCAAATTGGTGTGGGACTCATACATTCTCACTCACATTTTAAGATATAAATGGACAAATAAACATAGAATTGATTTCGAATCTCAATTTTCATTCCCCACTCCTAATAAGTAAACATGCCATAAGTGCTCACAACAACTTCAAGAGAAACTTCACCAAGATGATACACTAGTACGTTCAATATTCAAGTAAAATAAAGTTAGAAAAACATGCTCAGCACAACAAACTCACTGAACAGGTTTGCAAATCCATAAGTTGAAGAATAATCAGAAAACTAAAACGTCCAAATGCAAGAAATCAAAACACCATAAAGGGCCCCGCCCCTTTGATTCAATTCATTTAGCAACAAAATAATTAATGTCACCCTATTTCTTGTTCCATTTTTCGATTTTTGCAAGTCCTCAATAGAATTTTCTGTTTCTTGTGTCCATTCGCAATGTCTCTAGAGAAGGTAAAGCCCAGAACAAGGAATCCTGCAGGTCAGTTTTTTCTCAACAATGGGCTGCGGGCCGTTACCATGAGGTGCTTGACAGTAGGTAAGGGAGCATCACGAGTCCTCCGTAGTTCAGCTAGAAATATGAGAGCCTAGAAAGATTTTCCACAAAACCCAAAACAAAGAAGGCAGAGGCACAAAATCATCAAGGAGTAAATATATTGCATACAGGTTTCCAATTACCATGAAAACATTGGATACTAGAATTAAAACGAGAGAGAGAGAGAGAGAGAGACACAGGCCCATGTTCTTGGAGCAATCAAGATTCGAAAGAAAATCAAGCACATTGGAATACCAACTCGCATCATAATCAGCAGGCGCTGGTGGAACGTCTATATATCTCCCAACGCTAACTGGCGAAAGCATGATATTGGCTTCCAACAGGTTTCTAACATTCATTGAGAGTTTCACCGTTCGAGACCCCTCAAATATAAAAGAAAGTAAATTAGGTGAATCAATTGTAACATCATATTCATCACATATAGCTGGGTCAGGGTGTATTTGTTAAGTTAATGTGCTTCAGGTGCTGGCTGCGTATTTCGACGCGTCTTACTTCTTCGCGGCAGTCTAATGTCAAATTCTCAAGAGATGACAACCTTAAAATTAGGTCCTCCAACCACTGCTCGTCAAATTTTGACCAATGAAAAGTGAGATTTCTAAGTTTACCACATGATGATGGAGTTGACTTGGAGCGAGTATGAGATCCATGACATATGAAAGATTCAAGATTAATAGCTTCAATTTCAAAAATATCATTTCTATGAGAATTAATTTCAAGAAACTTAAGGCTCAATCGTTGAAGTGCAAAACGGGCAGAGAATACCACATTCGTCGCCAACGCTTGGAAAGGAGGCTCATCCGAACAGCATCAACAGTGGGAACGAAAGAGACAATGCAATGGATAATCGTATCAGGTAATTCGGATAATCCGTTCACAGTTCATTTCATCGATTTAAATTTAAAATTTAAATTTTTTAAAAATAAACACATATTTTCATTATAGTAAAAAATTAATATAAAATCACATCTTACATAAAGTGCAAAAAGACCAAACGGACAGAAAAGGCCAAAGTATCTGAAAAGAAAAGAAAATGGCATATTTTAAAGTTAATATTCTAGCAAATGGTTGAGCAGCCTTATGACGAAGAGCTCTGACCAAGCTATTCAAATTGGTTCCACGAAGCACGATAGATTACAATTGCACAATAACTTAAGAGCAAAGTTATCATGGGTAAGCGGAGGCAATATATATATATATATATATATATATGCGAACCTTAGCGTAACTGAAGCCTATTGAAGTACTTCACGAGAGAAAAACCATCACGGCATTTCAATGGAAACAACGAGAAGTAGGAATGCGAGGAGTTAGGGGTCGGTGATTTTGGGGAAAAAAGTACGGCCTAGTCCGTTTATTTGAGTGTTTAATTTAAATTGAAATATAATTTTATATTAAAATTTTTTATTTTGAGTTAAAATATAATTTTTTATTAATTATAATAAAAAAATTAAATATAATTATTTTTAAAAAAATTTTATTGTAATAAAATTTAAATTTTAAACTCAAATTAATAAAATAAATATACCATAATTTAAGTAAGCGCGTCAATGATAGTGAGGGTAAAGTGATGATTTCTGTATGTGTACTTAGAGTTAAATTATATTATATTTAAAGCACGTTTATTTTATATATTAAAATTTAAATAATTAAAAAAAATTTATTGACACCTTAAGATTAAATTAAAGCACCCCAATACATTTAGAAATTAAAATTATTTTCTTTTTAAAACTAAAATTTCTTAAAGGTCTATAAATATCTGTATGTACACTTCATATTTTTCTACTTTTAAAAAACGGGTTTATTAAAAAGATTTACTTTCCTTTTTTTTTGGGGGAAATCTTTTCCTCTGACCTTATTAAAAGTTGACCAAATCCAATAGTGAAACAATTGCTGGGCGTTTGGTAGAGGAATTCGTTCTCTGATTCGAATCATGATTCGTGGTTTGCTACAATATTTTCTCTCATAAAAAATACACGTAAATCGAAAATGGTTCGAATCACATGGTTTGAATTCTCCAACCAAACGAACCCTTGATTTACATAGCCCCTGAATTATATATTTTGTTAGATTTATTATTGAATTCTAATTTGATTTTGTTTTGAAAGAAGGAGTAATTTAAATCCCCATTGTTATTTAATTCGTTCAAAAAGTATGTATTAGTAGTTTTCGTATGATTTTTTTAATTAAAAAAAGAAAAAAATTCTATCGACATTCTTCTTCCCTTTCATACTTTTTTATGATGAATGGATGAGAATAGAAGAGATGTAAACGTAATCAAGAAATTTAAAATAAATAAAAAAACTTAATTTTGAAATTGTTGGAATAAAAATTGCTAAAAGGAAAAAAAATCGTTCAAGTTCAAAGATATTTTATCTTATTCAAGTTCAAAAAATAATAGCAAAAAGGAAAGAAAAAAAATCGTAGAGGAGAAAAGATTCAATTACGTGGAGGATAAAAAAGTCAGATGGAAATTTGTGTTTAATACTTCAAATGAAAATATTTCCAAAAAAAAGGGAAAGTAATCTTTTTAATAAACCGTAATTTAAAAGTGGAAAAGCATGGGGTGTACATAAGGCTATATATGGAACTTTGAGGATTTTAATTTTAAAAAAGGTATAATTTTAAATTTTAAATTTATTAGCGTGCCTTAATAAAATCTTGGGTAATAAAATTTCCCAATAATTAATTCTGTTAAAATATATTTTTCTCATAAAAAATTTATATTTTAAATTTAAAAATTAAGAATTATGGGTTGAGTATATGTTACAAACAAACCCTTATTTGTTTAGCTAATCAAAATAATAAAAAAATAAAAGTTAATTTTCACATATGGAACTGTTTTTTTGTTATTTTAAAAATATTTTTACACGTCTTTTGAGATAAGAAAACAAAAACGGTATGCAAATCGCGTTTATTTAGCAAATATTTTGAGAATGAAAACAAAATAAAAAAACAATAAGAATGATTTTTGTGAAGAAAGTAAAACACAATCAAAAGTTGTTTTCCCTTTTCTGTTTTCATTTTCTAGCACTTATCAATAATATTATATTAAATAACTAATTATTAATTACTAATTATTTAATATATTAATTAATAATTAATAAATAAATATGCGTAATAAATAGATAGTAATTACTTAATTATTAATAAAATATTTATTTATTATTAAAATTTTAATTTTATTAATAAAAATAATTAATAATAAATAATTATATAGTTAAAGAATTATCGCCAAAAAAATTATATAATACATTAATAATAGAATAAGTAATAATAAATTATTAAATAAATAATTAATATATCAATCATATATTATGTTAATTATAATATATAAATTAGTAAATAGTTGATAAATAAAAAACAAACAGTAACTACTCAATTAATGATTAATATTAAATTATAATTATTAATATGTAATATACTGATTAATAATAATTGATAATTGATATCAATAATTTGTAATTAATCATTATTTAAAGAATAATTACTAAAAATTGATCACGTAATATTTCAAATCTTAAATTATTAAATAAAAATTAGTAAGTAATTAACTATTTATTTAATTATGTAACTAAAAGTTGATAATTTAATTAGTGAACAGAATATTAATAAATTATTGATATACTAATTATTTTTTTAATACACTAATTAATTACTTATAATCTAAAAAAATATTAGTAGGTTACTAAAATAGTAATTACTTATAATTGAATATTAATTGCAGTCTTTTAATTATTTAACATATTAATTTATTATATATATAATTTAATTACTAATGTACTCATCAATGATAATATATCTATTATTATTATATTATTAATATATTAATTATTATTTGCTAAGTAGTTATCAAGTATTAATTACTTAATATATTAATTGAAGATTATTAATGTACTCAAAATAAAATTTCATAAATATAACGAGACACTTTTCACTTTTTTATTTTACTCAAAATAATTTCTTAACAGACCAACCAATCAAATATAATTTCAGAATCGGTTCTAGAATAATTTTTAAAATAATCTCATTTTCACTTTTGTATCGAAAATAAAACTATTTTAAAAAACATTATCAAACAACCCCTTAATTTTTTTTCTTTCAATTTTAGTTCCTAATAACATGTGAAAGAGGTCCAATGGCATTTTTAGCAATAGCATCAAAGTCGTGCGATAGAGACCGAGGCGGCTTTGTCATAAAAACGTTAGGAAAAAAAATAATCTTTAGTATTTATTTATTTTTTTTGGCTGGTCATTATTTATTTTATTTTTCTTTTTATATGCCCCCCTGAGCCCCTACCTTACCCTACACACTGACCTCCATCCCAAGCCCACACTACTCAATGGGCTAAAGATAAGCTTATATTGAAACTTCGGTCATGCGACCGGGACATGCTTGGACGAAGCAGGCCTTGAGCAAGCTGTTGGGGCTGAGACAATGTGGCCGAGGATGTGACAAAGGCCCCAATGGCGCTTGATATGCTAGTAGGAGCCCGTCCTGCTCACATGTGTTAAAATAATTAGGACAAATTTCATAAATTTCTCATAAACTTTATCACTTGTATTAATATGTACCTTAAACTTAAAAATGTGCATGATCTGCCCTCTAAATTTTTTCACTTATGTCAACATGCCTCTTGAGTCTAATTCCGTTAAGTTTTTTAACGAAAATGCTTATAAACACCTCCTGAATTTTGTCACTTATGTCAATATGCCTCCTGAATTTTGTCACTTATGTCACTATGCCCATGAACTTTAAAATGTACCTGTTGTGTCCCCGAACCATGATATGCCTCAAACTTTTCCCCTTCATCTTGATTCTATCAGTTTTTGAATGAAAATGTTGATATGACTATTAAATTACTAATTATCTATGATATTTGGAGTTTTTATTGAATTCTTTCCCATAAAAGTGTTAGTTTAGGTACCAATTCTCAAAACATTAGTTGATTAGAGGTAAAGGAAAAAAAAAAAAGAAAAAAAGAGGAACATATATGTTTAATGTAATGGATTTTGTTAGTTTTTTTCTTAATATTTAACCTAAATAGAAGTGCTCCACATAAAATATGTTTATTCTTTATACATGTTTAGCATTTCTAAATCTAAATCAACTCAGGTCACTTATTTTATTTTACTTCTTTTTACAAAAAAAAAAAAAAAAAAATCAAGAGACCCATTAACTTAACAAACCTTAAAAAAATTCTTAAAAAAAATAAATAAATACGTTCAAGTCACTTATTTTATTTTACTTCTTTTTACAAGAAAAAAAATTCAAAAAACCCATTAACTTAACAAACCTTAAGAAAAATTCTTCAAAAAAAAAACACGTAATATAAAATTCAAGAAAAAATCTATCTACATTGAGGAACCTATTAATTTAATAAACCTATTCTAATGAACAAATTTATTACATTATACAGATTTGCTCCTCATCTTTTTCTCTCTTTATTGTCTCTAATAAACTAATGTTTTGAGCATTGATAACTAACTAATATTTTTAAAGGGGAAGACATTCAATAAACCTCAAATATCATAGCTAATTAGCAATTTAATGGTCATATTAACATTTCCAATAAAAAAAACTGAGAGAATCAAGAGGGAGGGGGAATAGTTGGATACATGTCATAGTTTAGGGGACACACCGGTGCGTTTTAAAATTTATGGGGCATATCGACACAAGTGACATAGTTCAGAGAGCGTTTATAAGCATTTTTGTTAAAAAAGACGGTGTTAGACTTAATTAAGGGGCATGTTGATATAAGTGACAAAATTCAAAAGGTACAATACACACATTTTAAAGTTTGTGGGATATGTTGACATAAATAATAAAATTCAGATGGAATTTATAAAATTTGTCTAAATAATTATTTATGCAATACATGATGAAATATCATATCTATTTTGATAGATTTTCTTAATTTTTTTTTCTCCCGGAATTAGATTCCCAATCATGCGGTATTATTACCATAGTTGTCATTATTATTTCCGAATAAGAATGTGATTCAAAGATCAAGTAGGCAGTTCCAACTTCCATTTCTTATATTTAGCCCTCGGCTCAACCCTGATATTTGATAATTGTATACTTATATATAGGATGCTACGTAGATGAAAAGCGATCTTAAGAATGCGAGGAAAGTTAGGTTTCTAATGAAAACCACAACTCAAATTCTTTTATTATAATATTTTCTCTCATAAAAATTTAAATTTTTGTTCAAACATTCTGTTTAAACTTAAGCATTTTGCGGGTCCTAACTCTTCGGGCTGGTTTTTATTCATTATGGAATATGAGGGTGGAGTTAATGTATAATATGTCCGTACTAAAACTGAAAGTATGTTTTGTTTTATATGTTGGAAAAGTAAATCTAATTAAAAGCAGCCAATCACTTTGAATATTATTGCATGATAAAGTCGACTAGTCACTGATTAGTAAAGGAAGCAAATATCAATGGTTACGTCAAAAGTAAATAAAAAAAGAATCTCGACGGGGACTTGTTATACTTATTAGAATCTAAAAGAATCTCTTCCGACACCCAAAAGAAATGAGCAATGACAATGTACAGATTATTCAGGATATGAAAATATTCCCGTACATCTTAAACATTTACGTAACTTATAAAAAGCTGATTTCAATGGAAGTGCCCCTTTTTTTTCATCTCTACTTTAATTATGTAAGAAAAGGTGGGCAAGTACCAATTTAAGTGGACGAGAGAGCGAACAGCATTGCAGAAGCTCATTGATATTAACCTTAGAGAGAGAGAGAGAGAGAGAGAGAGAGAGAGAGAGATGGAATGGAGGAAATATTACCCTGACATGATACTGATGATACCTTTGGGTTTTCTGATTACCGTTAATTTCACATCACGTTTGGCTTTGGCATAAGGTTCGTACACAACCTTTCACTACCATCATCGGTTTAAATATGAGTGGCCGACGCGTGTGGGTCTCTGCTATGCTTGAGCTATACTCCAACTTTCTTTCAACACTTTCTTTTATACAAGAAAGGATTCAACCCGAAACCTTTCCTAAAATCCTATCGTAGCCAAATGCCGGTGCCACTAGACCAAACAGTCTTACAAAATTTTCTTTTAATTATTAGTTTAGATCTGTAAGGAAATATGGATTAAAATCCGCCAAATTCTTTCTTTCAAAACAACCCCTCTTTTGTTGATCTTTTCATTAAATTGGACTCTAAATTAATTTTGTCTTTCTGTCCATATTTAATGAATAAACCTAAGGAAACTTAACCACTGACCACTCATCCATAATAACCTTAAAAAATATATCTAGGTAGACTAGCTTACCCTTATACTCCAAGATGAATAAATTTGTTTTGACCGCATTACCCGGTCCCTTGGTTTCTTATATTTGTAGTTTTAGTATGAGATTGTGTAAGCCTTTGGGCTAGCTACATTCTTAACTAATTTATCATTTTTTAAAGTTCTTTTGATTAATCATGTTGATAACACACACATATACAACTAAGTTATGTGAATTTTTTTTTATGCTTGAGGTTATTCAATTAAATGAAAAAAGAATGGATGATGCCGTGATTAACATATTTCGGTGTTAAGACTAAGCCGTGTGGTGCAGATTTATGCCACCTTGGGAAAAAAAAAAAAAAAGAAAAAAAAACTTTTCATTCATTTTGCCTAGTGCCTTGATTGAGATTTAGAGTTTGAATTAGCAGACCACAACATTCCTTGAAATGTAACAAATAGAGAGGAATCATTAGGGTTTTTTTTTTTAATTTTTTTAGTAGTCTTTACAGTGGAACGAGCTGTTTTACTCCATCGATGTGTAAGTGTTTTTACCGTTGGATTAATTTTTCAACGATCAGATCTGCAGCAGGAGTAATTCTGTATGTAGCGCGTTGTAAATTTGTAATACTGACTTGCACAAATTTGACCGTTAGAAAACTAATCTAACGGTCGAAAACACTTATCCCACCAGTACAGTAAAATAGCTTGCTCTAACGTAAAGGTTTCCTCCCCCACCCCAATCATGAGTTTTTATTCGGAATTTACTTATATTGCCTTCAAAGATTGATTAGCGAATAATCTATAAAGAAGAATTACCAGTCGATAATAATATCTGTAATCTTGGTCTTGTTAATACTTTAATTTAAATGATTAATCTTTAACTATAATTGTCCGGGCAGAAATTTTGGTCCCCCACTATAAGCCTAATTTACTTTTTTGTAGTAATGATTAACCATTGAGGCGATCCTCTCCCCCACAATCCATTGTTCATGACCTGTATTTTTTTTGTCCCATAGTTTTCTTCCTTTGTTTCATTCATCTAAATCCTTGTTTCAACAGCCAGGATAGAAACACTTTAGTGAAATTCCTTGTAAAATTTGTTTGACGATGATTTTCATTTTTATTTGAAAAAAATCAAAGAACTACTACTGATAACCACTCTATTCGGTTGCTTTGGTGTTGCGAGAGAATAGTCTTTAATCTTTAACTTTATAGAGAATTTTCTATTTAGTACCAGTGATCGCAATATATCACATGTTTTCATCAGTTCGATCATATACTGTCAAGTGTATTCTATGCATCTCACAAGTCTAGTCAAAATGCACAATTAAATGAATTAAAACTACTTATAATCATGATGAGCACTAGTAATAACGGGATAAACTGCTCTTTTCAATATGAAAATAGAAAACAAAAGGTGTTGGAATAAGCTGCTTTTGCACATGTCTTGACAAACTACCAAGTGGCATAATTCGTCTGATAATATATATGCCTTTTCAGGAGTACTGCTTGTTAAGCACAATTTAAATTTGTGAGAATTACGGTACATACCAAATTATGTATTATGTTGCTCAAATTCCAATCACTCGATTATGGGAAAAAATTATCTCAGCCGTCGAAGAAAGAATTATCAGTTAAAAGCTGAAACAAGAAATTTAAAGGTTAAGATATCGTTTTTTCTTTCAGTCCTATACTAGGACTTCATATTGATAGTACATGTTATTAATATATATCTGAAAGCTGAAAAGTAGAGACATCCCGCTAACTTATTTTTCTTAGTCCTCTCATATCTCTCTCTTTCTTTTTCATCATCCAATGGATGAAATGAAGCTCCATGATTTTAGCTTCTCCCTAATCTAAATATACCATTTTCATTCGGAAATATCAAATATTCCACTAAAATGATTGATCCGTATATACTGAATTCAGTCAATTAACACAATTGTGGGGAATGTGCTTCCCTTGGTTTTTTCCGATCGTGATCCACATTTATACAACCAAGATCTTATTTTAGAAAACGATTTGGTTTATATTTATTTATATTAAAAGAAATGCCTTTATATATTCATCATAATTATTTACTTCAACAATTAAAAGAAATAATTATGCACTACTACAATGACGGAGCTAGGGGGCCGGGGGTGGCCATGGCCCCCTAGCTTTCTTTCTTTTCTTTTTCTTTTTTTTTTTAATACAGTGGTTTTAATTTTACTATTGTATGTATATGTTGTAGTGACTGAAAAAATTCTAAAATTTAAATAATATAATTTATGTATTTAAGTCAAAGATTTTCTCGAGAATATTATGTCATATTTTGTGATTAAAAGATTTATGAAATTAATATCAGTATTCTTAAATTTTGTAGTAAATTTTATGATTAATTCATATCTTACGAGCAAGTAAATTCAGTTGATAAATTCTTACCGCAATTAAGGCGGAAGAATTCTCAGTGCATATATAGTTTGAGAATTTTAATCTCAGAAAAAACACAGTACAATGTTAGCAGCGTATAGAGAAACACTCTGACATTCAAAAAGAAGATCCTTGATTTTCAAGCAGATAAGAGGAAATTATAAGGGTAATGTTTCAGTAAAAAAATTCATATACAATATGAGCTCAGGAGTTGACACCCTCGAAAACTGAAATTTCCTGTCGATCAACTTAATTCTCTATAGTCAGTGTAAAACGATGAGGATAACTATAAGATTAGAATACCAATGGATGATTACTAAGTGTTCACTATACCTTACTTATGTAAGCAAGATGACATCAAGTAAGCAATTAAGAATTTGAAGTGAGATATGACTTATTTTCCACCTCGCCCTTGATGTCGAACTAAGGAAAATTAGGATTTTCGACCGATTGGGGTTGAACGAGTCGAAATATTACTAATCAAAGAATCGACCCATATGTCACTCTTGAAAAAATAGACAAGGTTGAATAAAGTTGATCAAGTAGACTAACTGTCCGGAAAACGCAGATAAAACACGTACCAGATGGATATTAAACTGAACCGAAAAAAAAACCATTAAATATGGATGGTTGTGTGACGACCCTAACTTTTGATCGTCATCTTATACTCATACTTAACATTACTTAACCTCTAACACTTGCTAATTATAACCTCTTAACATTCAGGCCAACTTTTTTTTCATTCTTACCATGTACGTCTAAATGCTGTAGCATTCTGACGGCATTCTGTTACATTAGTCATCAAAATACATAAAACACTATTTTATTTTACACATAATGTCCAGCAGCATTTCCAAAACACGTGACGCATCCACAACCCACTTGCCCACACTCCACTGCTGCATCCTCCCTGCATGCCCAAACAACAAGTTTCAGGGAGCCGGTGCCTTACCGGAGCTTCCTACAACACGAACAAACTTAATGAGCTTTCGCTCAGCAAGTAACAATAGGTCATAACAGATGCAATAATTATGCATCCCCATATATGCATTCATGTCATATATCATAATACATTCTGTCCTACTAAAACATGTATGGCTTATTTTCCTCTTCTTTCATTACATTCTTTGTTCTGCTTTCGTCTCATTTTAGTCGTTCACATCGTATTTTCACGTTCTGAACGACTTTCATTTCGTGTTTCTCATTCTTTTCATTCTTCTTTATCGATACCGTACCTTTATATGGAATGGTTTCTGTTTTTCATTTTCTTGTCTTTTACTTCTTATGGGCCCTGTCCTGTTGTACCATAGCGCGCATAACCAGTGAGGAGTGGGGTAGCTAACCAATCCAACTCAGTCACGGTTTCATATCTTTCATAGTCTCATAATAACCTTTCCTTCGAAGGCTGGTACAAATAGGACGTTTAGTCTCTTACCGTTTATCAAATCTCTCATTGAAACGGTAACTTTAGTTAAATCTTATGAATTTGTGCATTATTGAGCATTTTATCATGAGATTAACTTTTCGTTAAAGTTTAACCTTTCATTTCTCTTAGTTTGATCTCGACTTAACATCGATACATACTTTTTGCAGAATAAAGTTCTACGATTACATAAGTTTTGTAGATACTTACCTAACATAGTATCTAGCATTCACATTGTATCTAACATTCAAAATTCTACTATATGCACAATTTTTGTGCAACATAGAAAAGCAAGCTTGTTCGTGATATAGCCATAGAAAAACTATTGTACTTACCAAAGTTTCGCTAACAACGCGTCCTTTGTCTCCCTTGACGCTTTCCAACTTCAACCGTTAATTGGCCCTATTGCATATATTTTTCGATCGTTAGATTCAGAATCTAAGATTAATAATTACATTGAAATTTACTTCGGAAAATTCTACAATCCTTATGTTTGGTATTCAACCTCAAACCATTTCCTATCTCAAGGATTTGCACTAAAATCGTGCAAATTACTCAGTCATGGGCCTAATTTTCAATTTTGGTCTAAAACTGTGAATTCTCGTTGTGTTCGGTTTCTAACCATCACCGATTATCGAAACATCTTTCTTTTCACACTTTAATCCCATATTCCTCTTGAAATCCAGTTTTAGTTCAAATTACTCGAACTAAATTTTGGCAGAGTTTCGCCTTATTTTTCTCGTTTCCCGAGTTTTTAATAACTCGTTCTACTTCTGATTTCGGTACCTGGAGTCAAGATTTACATTCCTGAACACAGATTCCATCATAAAATTGAACAAAACATATGTTCTTTCTTAATCTAGGCTCACGGATTTTCGATAGAAATCCACCAAAACTTTATTAAATCGTCTTAACACTTACACCGTTAAACTCTTATTACGATGCTCTACAAAACCTCGGTTTTGATTTTTACTTTAACAGAAGTTTTTTCGAGATGGGTTACTATTCATCTAACTCAAGAAATCATAGAATTCTCATTTTTAAATCCGAAATCTTACCTCTAGAAGTTGAGGTTTTCTGCTAAAACGCCTCAGGTTATGTTTCTACCGAACTGCACGGAAGAAATTTCAGTGATAATGCTTGATTTCCTTGAATTTCTCTTCTCCGTCTCTCTCTAATCTATTTTCTTTTTACTTCACTCTCTCACTTTTTTTTTCTCATTTTCTCTGCTATGCTATGCCTTACATTCACAAGTACATGCCGTGAGTAATGGCCTCAGTAAGTTTTGCATTAGTTGCGTGAGTTAACAAGCCTATGTGATTTTCAAGGTGAGTTACCCACGTGAGTCACCAATGTGAGTCACCGCCTCATGTTGTAAAGCCAAGTATACCCCTGCATGTTTAATACATATACACCTCATGGTAATAATCTTTTTGACTTACCTTTTCTTTTTTTTTTAAACCGTACCTAACGATAATCTTTCATATATATATATATAAATATATATATATATATATACATGTACATATATTCTGTAACTTAATTTTCTCTCTTTCTTCTTAGTCGGCCACACTTAGGCAAATAACACAAGGTGGCTTCTAATTCCTTCACTTCACGTTCTTAAGGCATAAATGAATATAATAATAATATTTCTTATGAAACGTACTTAGAAATAATTATATATATATATATATACATATGCTATAACTTTACATATTTCGGGAAATTTTACCCCGTACATAAAGTTTTTACATAACATTTTCTTAATTACATCAAAATTCTACTACTTACTATTCCGGAAAGAATTTCGGTCAAATACTGGACTGTTCGGATTAGACCTAAATTTTTTCCGGTCATTACAATTTATAATGGAGGAATCAAGCTTTCTGTAAGCAACTGATACCAATAATCGACCGCGGGCTTAATAAAAGAAACTCTATCTGTAAGAAACTCTTATAGGTACAATAAAAAATGAATTCAAATCAATCCCCATTTCTCTTGGGTATCTCATTAGTCAATTTCCTTTTATGAAATTATCATTTTAATTGATTCAGAATTGCCCAAAATGCGTACCCTTGTAGTACCCATTTTTTTTAGCAGTTTCTCGCTTAAACTGACTCGGGAAAATTCTGTTTCAGGAACTTTTGCTATTTTCCTTACTTTTAATATTTCTATTCTTTTTCTAGCTGGTCATTTGGTCACATACCAAATATTTTAGTTTTTCATAACTAAAATATATCTACTAAAATTTCTAACTTTTAACTGATATTTCACTATTCATAACTGATATTTACGAATTTTCTTTGTAAAATATTCATGTTATAACTTTACATATTTCGAGAAATTTTACCCCATACATAAAGTTTTTACATAACATTTTCTTGATTACATCAAAATTCTACTACTTACTATTCCGGAAAGAATTTTGGTCAAATACTGGACTGTCCGGATTAGACCTAAGTTTTTCCCGGTCATTACAGGTTGAGATTTAAAGTGACTTTATGGATGGAAGGTTGAGATTAGGGCAAGTGGGTAGTGAGGTGGCCGGCCAACTTGGAGAAGAAGAAAAGAAAGAGATATTTTTAGTGAATTTTGCAAAAAAGACCCTAAAAAGTTAGAAATTACACTTAGGCCCCTCTTATTCTTTTTCAACCAGTTTTAAGAGGTAAGAACACCACAAAGTGTTCACTTTTTCGTGCCAAGAAAAGAGAGAGAACAACCGGCCAAGAGAGAGGAAAAAATTTACCAAAGTGAGGAGAAGCGGTTCTAAGCGAAAATCGACCAAACTACCGAGGATTAGTGACTCCGAGACTTGTTCCTCGTTCTTTTAAGGTGAGATTTCAGCTTTCCTTCTCTTTTTTTTTCTACCTTGGCCGCATGCTTGAATATGGTAGAGAGCATGGAGGAAGTTTGCTTAAGATGATGATTAACTTACGATTGATATAGAAATTGAAAACTTGGTAATTAAAGGATGAGTTTTTGGTTATTAGATTATGTTTCTAGCAATTTTTGGTTATGGAGAATTCTTATGAGAATTTGGATGAAACCCTAGTGTTATGATGATAAAATTTAAAGAGAAAGATTATGGGCTATGTTTGAAAGTTGAAACAACGGATAAAACGAGCTAAGTTTAGCTCGGGAAACACAGAAAATTAGACGAAACTCCGCGGAAATTTAGTTTGAGAATTTGGATCAAACCTAGCTTTAGCTTTAAATACAAGTATTAAACTATTTCTTAGATAACATTGCACAACTGTCAAAACAGTTCTGGTGTTTAACAGGAAAGTTCATTAAAGATCTTGAGATGTAATTTCAAGAAAATTATTATGATTCTAGACCTTGTTTTAATGAAAAATAAGGTAATGAGGATTCAATAAACCTAATCTTTATACTAGATATGAGGTTTTACAATCTTTTAAGGTAGGAAAGAAAGACATGTTGTAAATAGAGAATTAGATTTTCTTATAAGCTTGCTAAATTAGAATAGCAAGTGATAGTTAATCTCACACTCTCAATGGGTGTTCATTTTTAGAAGTAAGCAAGTAAAAGAAGAAACTGTTTGGCGAATAGTCAGTTCCAGCTTTATAAACCAAGTAAGTAGGAATCTCGCCTATAGTATAAATAGATTTGAAATAAAACAGTACACATGATATATATGCTTGATTATACTTTAGTTATAGTATGCAATTGCCATGTCATGCTGCATACACCTTAATAAGTCAAGTGAGACTTAAAAGAATAATTTCAGTTGAGTGTCGTACCAGCCTCCGCGAGGGAGGTAATTAGACTCCGCAAGGGAGATAAAGAAAAAAAAAGTCCTCCGTGAAGGAGGCATTCAGTTGAGTTTATAATTATGGTGTCACTGAGGACCTCGCAAACCCTCACGTCTCGATGATTGCGCACAAATGGTACAACCACTCGGGCCCATCAGTAAGTAAGATAAGACTAGATAATAAGACTATGATAAGACATCATAATTAAGTATAATTGGCTCATGTATATATAGTCTGTTGGAAAATACGGCATCGAGTGCGTAACGAAATTTTAAAAATTTAAATTAATACCAAAGCCAACCAAGAACATGTTCATGATGCTATATAACATAAATACTAAATATCTAAATCATACCTTTTAAGATTTAGAAAACTGCACGTCTGACAGATCAAAGCGTTCCAAACAGTAACTGGAAAAGCCTCCACCAACTGGTCTTCTTTGCTATTCTCGTTTTCACGATCGAAGTGCGGGTGGGCACACGTCATTCAATCTCCTCTTGGTATTCTTGAACTCATTCCAACCACAAGAGAGCCAAAGAAAAAATCGTTCTTAAGAATTAAATAATTTTTCCTCTCAAGAATCTTTTGCTAATAGCTCCGAAAAATCTCTCAAGTGATCTAATGAATAATGTGATTTAATGAGCTATTTATAGTGTTTAGGAAGTCATATTTTTGTAACAATTAGGTTTCTAAGAGTTTATCTTGCTTACAGAGTCAGTTTCGCCATGTCAGCACGCGCTACACGTTACAACTGGTCGACTAGTGAGAGAAACGTTATAACTCACCGGTCGACTTGTCCTTCATGAACCGGTCAACCTGTCTGAACACAGGAAATTTTTTTTCCTAGTTTTTCAACACGGAAATCTAGCACAGAGCCTCAATTTTGATTCAAGTAATCTAATAGAGGAGTTGCCTGATCAAAGCAGTCATATAGTAGTCTTCTCATACTAAATAACTCTCAAAACAATAATTCAACTAATTTATCTAGAATTAATTTAACAATTAATCCACCCGATAAATTACTCATGAACTAAACAACCCGAAACATTAATTCAACTAATTTATCTAGAATTAATTTATCAATTAATTCACTCGATAAATCACTCATGAATTAATTAACCAATCTCATATTAACTTTGAACCTGTTTTATGGAAATAACACAAGTTACCAATATGTAGGAAATACACCGTATTGTTACAGAAAATTATGTGAGCTAGCAAAGGGACCCGATGGACATATATAAATCAAGCTCCTATAATCACAACGCTATTTGTAAACCAACAAGTTCGTCTCATTATTATAAAACTCTAGTGTTACTGCACTAAAAGCCTAGAGCTGCACTCTCGATTTATATATCACATTTATAAAGCTCTCATTAGCTCTTGTCCATGACTTAATATATTAGTGTATCATCACCATAGGATATCCACAATCGACTTGAGGTCATGGTCTGTTTTACCTTCCCAATTACATTTATCTTATGTTCCATTACCACTCCATCAGAAAACCACTATTCATACCATTACAAATAGTAAACCATTAGATAGCACAGAGTAGTCTAATGGTTGAGCGCTTTTATTTTCCAATCAACAGATAATGCATTATAGGATATCATTGACTCTTTGTAGGAGCTATGGATTATACTATTTATGAGTAATGAATCTACGTATACACGAGTCATACCCCCAATGTACTGATAATCGTACCTTTATGTAATGTCAGGATGTCTCCCTTTGGTACATCAAATGATACAAGTCAAGCATATGGGTTCATTATCCATCTCAGGATTAAGATGACCACATATAATTCGTGAAAAGTGAATTGTTTTATACAAACAGAATTATTAATTAAAACAATTCAACTTTGGTCTGACCCAATATATATTTCACCACTAGAAACTATATCAATGTCTCTATCCATGGAGACTCACCTCCGACGACCAAGACAGGCCGTCTCCGTTAGGAAGTAGACAACATAACAATCTTAACATGAATAAAGTGCTCAACTTTATTCCCTCAATTGTGGATCATATGATTTAGACTATCATGTTTAGATTCATGTCTTCCGCAAGTTCTTCTCATTACATGCATGACCTAAAGATTTAGAATGACAGTCTCAGACTCTCAGTTTGCTTATCATACATTAAGCTAATGTGAAGATAAAGAGGACAATACATGGATATATGAAATAAATAACTCTTTATTAATAGTCAAAATGTCTCAAAGAACATTGCTACATTTATTCCTAAGGGCATAAACGCTAACATAGTCATGTGAACTTATAGATGTTTTGTGAGAAATAGTTCATACTTGCTGAGCATAAACTCATTATAGAGTATTTATACTGTAGGTAAGTAACCTGTGGTGAGATCACATTGTGGCTAATGCCCAGGTGGGCCCTATGACCGGAGAGCACCACATGGAATTACCCCGTGGTGCCAAGTTTTCTATTTTGAATTCAACTAATTTTGGAAAGTTTGAATTTTTAAAAGGGTACTTAAATTTGAAATAATAGGATTTGGGAAACTAACTCCTCCAAAAAAGAGGAGATGGCAAGGGGTGGCAATTCGGGTTAGCGGGTCGTGTTCGTGTCGTGTTGACTCCTTCAGTTGACACGAATAGGTCTGACACGAACACGACCCGTTTATTAATCGTGTCGAAATACAAAACCCAAACACGACCCATTTATTGGCGGGTTGACACGACACGACACGAATAACTCGTTTATTAAACAGGTCATAAACGTGTCATGTCAACCCATTTATAAAATGAGTGATAAATTGGTCGTGTTAACCTATTTATAAACCTATTTTTGAACATGTATATAAAATAAGTAATAAATGGGTTGTGTTAACCTATTTCTAAACCTATTTTTTAACATGTTTATAAAATGGGTAATAAACGGGTTGTGTATTCGTGTTACCGAAATATGATACGTTTAATAAACGGGTTATGGCAGGTCAATTTCGGGTTGGCGGGTCAACCTGAAAATGACACGTTATTTAATCGTGTTTCACGGGTTCGACCTGATTTTGACCCGTACCTATTTATGATAAACCCAAACCCGTTAATTTCGTGCGGGTTTCGAGTCGTGTCGTCGTGTCGCTACTCGGATTGCCAGCCCTAGGTGACACCACACAGGGGAAGATTTCCATATGATGGCCGAATTTATAAGGAGGTGAAAAAGGAAGAAAAAAAATCTTTAGTCAATTTTTAATTAAAATAAAGATTTTTCAAAATTAAAAAATGGGTAACTGCCTCTCTAGGGCTGGCAATTCGTATTTACGTGTCGTGTTCGGGCCGGTACGATTACGGCACGACATGATTATAGTGAACACGAACATGACACGATTAATAAACGTGCCAGAAACCTAAACACGAACACGAAACGCTAATAACACGGTTAACACGACACGACATGCGAACACGATTACTAAACGTGCCGTGATGGGCCAACACGAAAAAAACACGTTTATGGCCCGTTTATGACCCAACTAGCAAAAATAGTAGAATTTTATATTGTATTCAAAACTATATTAATTGATGACTTAATATAAAATCATGCATAATAGCCAACACACATTAAAATATCTAAATATCAAACACACCCATATATATGATACTACTAGATTATCAAGTATATATGTTTCAAAACATACAAATTACCAAACATCCAAAGAAGTTTGAAAACATAGCCAAGTACATTTAAATAAGTTTGAAAACATAACCAATCATTTGAATGTTTAAGTGCATAAAACATAAAATAAATATAGGAAAATTTCTTTTTTGAGCCTTGAGGTTGAATGCCCAACTACGCTCTAAAAACTAAAATTAGTTTCAAGAGACTGAATCAGAAGTAGGGTTTTGTCTAATATATATATATATATATATATATTGTCAATTAGATAAAGTCTTTGTATTTGAATTTAAATAAAATAGAGGATAAATGGTTTATCATTAGAGATAAGGTTTCTTAGGTTAGAGTTTATCTTTAATTATGATAGTTTCTTTTAGGAAGATAAGGTTTCTTCCTTAGCCTATTTATTCTTATTTTTTACTATTATGAAAATAATAGAAGAGAGTTTATTTCTAAAAAATTTACATATATATATATATGGGCTTAATAAACGGGTCGGGCTGGGCCGGGCCGTGTCGGCCCGATAATGGCCCGTATAACTAAACGGGTTAAGCGTGTTAAACGGGCTGGCACGAATCCAGCCCATTTATTTTCGTGTTATTCGTGCTAGTCCATTAATGACCCAATTAATAATCGTACAGTCCAAACCCATTTATCTCGTATCGTTTCATCGTGTCGTGTCTGAAATTGCCGGCCCTACTCTATAGATACACGATATGAGAAATTTTCTCTTAGACCTTGTAAATGTAGGTGTGCGTACTGAATTGTGATACCATTTTGTGCGTTCTTTTACTTTCTGCATTTTATTCTACCCGAACAACTGAACATAATTAATCCGGATCTTAATTAATTAAGCTGTGTCTCAGACTGTGTTACACTAACACCATATGTAATCTAAGGTGACGTTTGGTTCATGAGTTCAGAATCATGGTTCATAATTCTGATTTTTGAAATTCAAATTTTTAAAGAGAAAAAAATACTGTAACGAACCAAAAACTATAATCCTAAATCAGGCCAAAACCTCAAAACAAAGGGAGCATAACAGTTCTAATAGGGAAACTTGACAAGAATTAGCTAGCAGTGCGAGAACAACCTTGTGAATCATTTTAAGAATCTTATATATAACGTGGGACTCCCGGTTTTTCATGAATTTTGTTGAAATGGCAGCATACTAATTATTGATCGAGATTTCACAAGATTTTGTGAGTTTTATATCATCCAACATTTTCTCTCTCTATCTCTTTTCTTTTCATTTAATTAAAAAGGAAAAAAAAAATCTATGAAAACGACGTCATCTAGATAACACTGAGACTTGTTTATTTCAGAATTCAAGTTTTATTATTACAGTGTTTTTTTCATAAAAATTTAAATTTAATTTTTTTAATACAGTGTTTTTTTTTTTACATATACACAACTGAAGTCATAACTCAAGTTATGACTTTGAGTTGTGAAATAAATATACCCTAAAGTTGCGCACCCAGCTGCCAATAATAGAAAACTTCTGGAGACCAAAAGATGGCTAGTGGAAGTTGTTAACCTGTTATGATAACTGTAAGAATGTTGCTGAGGGTTCAAACAAAAAATAATAATAATGATTGTCGTCTTTCAAATGCAGTTGGTTGAACTATTATGTATATTTTTTCTCTATCAAGACAATCATATACCCGAGTCAAACTCGCATGTCACACGCAATACTCATTCTCTTATATATATATATTCCTTTTAACATCAGTCACTCATTGGAGTGTATGCAATTAAACATAAAATAGGTTCCGCTAAATATGTAGTTGGCAGTAGCTTGACGCAATACAATACAATTGTTCACACTATTTTTTAATAAAATGGGGACACAAAAAAAATTTCCTTCACCGAAACAGAAACCATTATGATATTATAACGTACAAATGGATTGCAATAATTGGGCGTTCACATGAGGAATGCTAAAAAAAATGCTATAATTGGTGCACCGCTATAATATCACAAAAATATATATTAACTAACGCGTCAATATAAGATTCATAGGTAACGTTCATACCGACTTTTGATGTTTTTCCTTTTATTATATATGTTATATGATGCATGCAAAATGATACTCATTTTGAAGGCAAGATAAAATGGATGGTCGAAGTGATCCAAATATATAATATGAGGAATCTACTTGGACAAAGTAATAATATTTAATTTTGAGCAAAAAAAAGTAACACTATTATGCGTCGGTGAGAAAAAATAACGAGTGAAGTTCATCGATGTTGTCACAAAGGCTGAAAACGCGGTAATATTAGCTGGACATCATAATGAAATATTGAAACTTCAACACTAAAAAAGATTTATGATGAGTCGCCATATATATGAAGAAGAAGAAGAAGAAGAAGAAGAAGAAGAAGAAGAAGAAGAAGAAGAAGAAGAAGAAGAAGAAGAAGAAGAAGAAGAAGAAGAAGAAGAAGAAGAAGAAGAAGAGGAAGTGGAATTCTCATCGTGTGAGGAGCTGAGTGCCGATTTACCGGTCAGAGAAAAATTATTTTACTTTTACTTCTCGGTTTCTTCCAAATTATAGTAACTAATGAAGTGCTTAGTTATATTCATAAAAGGAAAAAACTAAAATAACAACTCAATTAGAGTTGGTCCGTTTGAGAGATTTGTGCTTTTACTCTTAAGACTTTTTAATTAATGTTTATATAGCATAAAAAAACTTTTTTTATTTAAAAATAGCTTTTTAAGATGTTTGGTAAATAAGTTAAAAGTTCTTATTATAATAAAATGTAATGGAAAACAATAATATTGATGGAATTTTTAATTTGTTGTTCATAAATAAAAAATTAAAAATGTCAATGAAAAACTTTTTATACACTTTTTTTTTTTAGTATTTAAGAGGCGATTTATCTCAAAAGAGCTCATAAAAGTTAAAAACACTTTTATATTGTCCATTTAAACAGCCCAAAAACGGGGTTTTAGACAAAATAAGCTAAAAGTGATTTTTTTTTTTTTTAAGACATTCCAACGAGACTCATAATAGTAATTGAAAAAACTACTACCAATAAAGCTAAATTTATTTTTTAACCATTAAATCTATATATTAAAAATTTTTTATTCTACATAATTTTCACGCAAGACGGTTCGGGATCTACATAATAAAGAATTCAGATATGGAAATCCAAAATAGAAGTATATAATTCACTTCACATAAATAATTAAGTAGCAAACGTGAAACGACCAATAATATTATAACAATCCCCAGCAAGTTGGTACAAGTATTCAACTGCAACTATTCAAAGAGGTGCAATTTCTAAGAAGATGCAGATATACTATTTCGTGACCTATATATCTCCTTTATCTATTCATATTAGTGAAGCAAATTCATTTCTAAATAGCACTAACTCCTTATAATTAAAGATTACCTGAATAACGTTCTTCTTCTACTTGTCTTCCCTAATTTATCACAAGAAGAAATGAGATGAGTGGTAGAAACATGTTACTTAAAATAATCTCCATCATCATAAGAACATTACGAAACAAAAATATAATAAATTGATATCAAATACAACGCCTTAATTGTTGTTAGCTTGAGAGCTTTTTTGTTTTGATCATAGAGAGCAATCATGATTTTGCAACCTTATTTTAAGCTTGGGATATGATTTTTTCCAACTTAGATTTTTCTCTCAAAATTTTCACATTATGCCTAATCTAATCATCTATCAATCTACATACTTACTAATATTGAGAGAGAGAGAGAGAGTAAAGCTAGTGTTTTAGTTTAAATGCTAGTTAAAACTTTGGTAGTTGATTTATCAAATCACTGTCACACTTTGCAGATAAAACTAGCTGATTGGTTGAAAAGCGATAAAGATATGTAGCTGGTGGATGATCATATTGAAAGAAATGCAGCACTTCTCTCTTTTCATAAAAGGGTGAAAAAACGAATTTTAGAAAAATAATATATTTACAAGCTAGAAAAAAAACACGCAACAGATCACCAGGATTAAGGGAACCCATCTCATAATCTTATGATGGATTGTAGGAAAACAAGACAGAATTTAGACAGATGAAGAAATACAAGACTTAGAAGTGACCGTGAAAAGAAATAAAGAAATAAGGAAAACACCAAAAGAACTCGCCAGTATTATTTATAAGAAATGGAACTTACCATTAATTGACATCCACGCACACATTTATTTATATAACCAAAGTTTAAGGCATATATATGGGTCTCTAATGGAGTATGCCCTTTTTTGTTTTGTTGGTTAGAACTAGAAGGCAATTACGAATGGCAATGCCTGTCTATGTGTAGTTTTCTTAAGAGAGAAATTCATAAACAGTGAAGGTGTGTATGATGAAGGTATGTTTTTTTTATTTTTTTTATTTTAAAGAGAGGTATAAAATTACTGGACCCACTTTTTAACGGCTTAAATTTTTAAGATGAATTAGTAATTAACATAGTGTGTATATTTAAAGAGAGGTATAAAATTACTGGACCCATTTTTTAACGGCTTAAATTTTTTAGATGAACTAGTAATTAATATGGTATCAGAGTGGGAAGTCTTGAGTTTAAATCTCTATAAATGCACTCTTTGACCTTATTTAAAGTTGTCCACGTGTTAGGCCTTGCTGCAAATAGTAAAAAACAAAAAAAAAATAGAATATAAAATTATTATCGGCCTACTTGAGTTTAAATCCTTATAAATGTACTTTTTAATTCATTTAAAATTGTCTACGTACTAGGCCTTATTGTAAATAGCTAAAAATAATAAATAAATAATAAAAAAAATTTAGAATATAAAATTATTATTGATCCACCTTTAACAACTTGAACTTTTAAGATGAATTGACGGTAAATAATCATTATTCATGTAAAACTCAATCTCCTAAAGACTACCAATGTTATTAGTCTGCTAATATTTGAGACTTTGAGACTCGAATGTCTGTCTTTTTAGTCAGAGAACACAAATCTAACTACGAACCGCACATGAATTTTACCGTACGTAGAAAACAACTCTTCATTCTTATCCAATTGACTTGACATCAATCAAGTCCTTGGCTGTTCACCAGGCCTTATAAAAATATTGACTTCGACTCAGCTTGTTTGTCCATTATTTTCGTTTCTTTTATAACATTTTAACAATATCAAAACACGTTAATTTTTGTTATATGTATCTTAGTTAACAATCATGTAATGTTAATAAAAGAAGTCGCGTTCCTTAAAATGTTTTTTAGAAAGGGGACAGAAGAATGGAGAAGTATGAGTCAAATACTAACCTTATTAATTCTGGAGGAAACATATTTTATATCTAGATAACATGTATCGAACTAAACTAATTTCTTTTGAAATTAAATATAATTTTATTAAGTACGTAACTTTTATATTCTATCCGTCTAACTAATGCTTAGAGCTGCAAGTTTGGACGTGGCTAAACGGACCAATCTAAGACCCGCTATTGTTAATCCGGGCTTGGCCCTACTCGGTCTTAAATTTTTTGGGCTTATGATTGGACTAGACTGACTTTTTCTCCTTTAGGGCCGGTCAGGCCTTGTCCAAACATCATATTTTTAAATTTTAAAAAAAAATACTCTTTAAAATTTCGGGCCGGATTTAAATTTTTTGAGCTTAAAGCCGGGTTGAGCCGACATTCTTTCTTTTAGAATCAGACCGACCCGAAATTTCCCGTTGAACTCGGACCAGATTGGGTGACCCAAACTTACACCTCTCTTAACCTTATTTGGGTCGTACAATATTTTCGAACTAAAAAGATTTGAAGTTAAATCGTGTATATCAATCAATCCAAATTGCTTCATAAATTGATCACATGACGTAGTTAGAAACATTATATAAATTATTTTAGTATCTTTGCTGCTGTTCCAAATATAAGCATGATACAAATGACTGAATACAAATATAATAACTCCGCAAAATTGAGAAAAGATATATTCATGATATTCTCGGAGTTCTAACATATTTATTAGATTCTAAACTGCAATATTCAAAGCAGATAACACAAAAAATTAAACATCAAACTCAAACAAATTTAAAAAAATGAAAAAAAAATAGAGAATTTACTTCTAAGATTGCATGAGTCTAGACTTTTACCCCTTATTTTTGATAAATACTCTTTTATTAGTGTAATTATTTTACTAAAAAGGTTATGAATGTAAAAGGATTTCTTCTAAGAAATTAAATTTATTTGGAAGATCAAGTAAGTAACTGAGATTAATGCAATAAACATCGGAAAACCTCATGGAGAGTGATAGAGAGATATGTTTCTTGCTCATATATATATATATATAAACAGATATGGGTTTAGTAGTTTAATCCAGTCATCGAATATAATTAAAATTCCAGATTGGATTTCAACTTTCTTTCAATTTTCAAGAGGGAAATAGATATAGCTAGGTAAAACCAATACCTGAATGAATAAGGCAATATTATTTCCGAAACACTATTCAGGCAAACACCAATATGCCTCAATATAATTCTCCCACCCTGTACAGTTTGTAATGATTATGACAAGACAAAAATCTATCATGAAGTCCATTAGTTTAAAATTTGTAATTTTTCATTTCTAGTTGCACAATAAAGGAAAACCAATTCATATATCATCTTCTCTACGCAATTGGTGGACATGCGTACGCATGTCACCTCCTAATAACGAAGGGAAGCTACTTGTCATCCTAAAATTAAATCAAGGCTAGATTGAGTTTGCCCGTCGAACTAGCTTTCTTCATATCTATACGTAATTAATATTACTTGTGCCAAGTAATTTCGTTCCAAATATACGTCTAACATATGGCGAATATTTATACACATATATATACAGCATGAGTAACAATTAAATATGAGTAAAAAATCTCAGCACCAAAAAAAATAATAATAATAAAAAAGAGCAAACAAGATCTCCTCTCTGTGAATAAATGGTCAGTGCGTGTTTGCGGAAGTGAAAGTTACAGCACTTTCATGAGGGTGCGTGAGAGAAATGGAGCAATATACTCTCAATATAACTGTGCATCACGAAAAAATATCTCGCTCCTAGTAAGCATTATCTCAAGCACTATTGTTTTCTCGGTATTTCTTTCAATTATAGATACAAAATCAATGCATTCTTCAATACTCTCACACTGTTCATTACAAAAAAAAATACATGTTGTTATTAACTACTTAAATTTCTGTACTAATTAAGCTTACTTTCCGTTTTAGTCCTTGATTTGATGTAACATATATAACTGCCGACTGCATAATAAAGACGGTCATAATTACGAGATCTGATTATTAATCTAATAAAAAGAATGTGACACATTAATTGACATCTATTGAAAGCTTCTTTTCCCCCGTTCACCAGCAAAAGCAAGCCTCGTTGGGCAAAAACAGTGAGGAGGTCGGTCGATCGTAATTGAGACCAAACTACAATATCCCATCAATAAAAAAAAAAACCATTTTGGAGTTACAAAGAGAGATAAATTAACAAACCTCTCATGATCATGATCAAGAGTCACATGAGTAGTACATGATCCCTAGCTAGCTAAGAAGCATGATCATCTCTTCTGAGCTTGTTTAGCAAAGCAGTGATAAGAGCGTCCCTCTTCTCAGCCCTAGCTTCCTCTCTCATCCTTCTCTGCTCTTCCCTCTCTCTCCACCTCCTCTCCATCATCAACCTCTCGCTCTCAAGCGCTTCCATTGTCTGCCTCCACTCCATCTCCTTCAACCGCCTCTCCTTCTCCCTCGCCTCGAACGCCTCTCGCCATTGCGCCTCCATTTGCATTTGCTGCTTCATGAAATCATCTAGTATCTCTTTCAAATTATTGCTGCTAATACCACCTCCTGAAGTAGTTCCACTGCTACTACCAATAGCCTTCACTTTCTTCATTTTCTTTCTCATTGTACTCCCAATATTGCCCTTTTGTTCTCCTTCACTACCGTCGTTGTGTTCGTCATCGTCGTCGTCGGAAGACAGTGCAACAGCTTTCTTCTTTGATCCAGTTCCTTCGGCCTCAGCCCACAACATTCTTTGCATCCGAGCGGTGAAAATCGCTTGGAGCTCATTATAAAATGGGAATTGCTGCCTCACAGTTTCAGCCTCCATAGTTTCACATCCCTATATTATATATTAAAGTACATATATATTTTAAAAAAAAGTAATTAAAATAAGATGTCATGATTTCCCCTTCGAAACACAAAGAAAAATACATGTCAATCTACAATAAACCAAAACCCTAAAACAATCAATCACCGGTGTCTCCATGAAATTCATAAAAATACAAAATATATAAAAAGAATCATTTTTGTTGTCGATGTTTTTAAACGTCAACTAAGAAACCATACATAAATTAATATGGAAATATATAGTGAATATATACATGTATAACAACTATTAGTGGTGATGAATATTAAACCGCACCTTGTATCTAGTAACTAGATTTTTCCACTTGCACTTGCACTGTTCTGGGCTGCGATTGAAACCCTTTTCTTTCATCTTGTTGGCGATGACTTCCCAGAGGAGCTTGTTCCGTTTGGTCTCCATGAAAGTCTGGTCGAGTTCGGCTCTGATCATCAGCAACTCCTTCGTCTCTTGCATACTCCATTGAGGAAATCTGTCGCTCACATCCACGCTTACGCTTATATTCTGCTGATGATGAATCGCCTGTTGTTGTTGTTGTTGTTGTTGATATTGATGATGGTGATGGTGATGATGATGTCCCTCCATAACCATAAACCTTTTTTTTTTCCTCTTTCTGAATAAGAATAAGAAGAAGAAGATCTCAATCTAGAAGACGAAGAAAAAGTCGGATGGATTAATGGAAGAGAATATTATATGAGGGTGGTGTGAATGGGCTGGTGTGAATCGTCAAGGAGAAAGAAAAAATATTTTCCCTTTTTCCTTTCAAGTGTCAACTGTCAAAACAGAGTTTTTTTTTTTTCTTTCAATTTTTTAATCTATACTTATCATTCGTTCAGATTTCAGAAAACTAACGAAGAAAGCTTTTCTTTTTCTTTTTTAGTTTCTTTTTTTTTTTCCCCTGCTTTCTCTAAAACAGCTCTTATTTTCCCAGTCTCATCTGTCCACGCGGAAACAGAAAAATAAAAATAAAAATAAAAATAAAAGGATATAATTCTCTCTCTATCTATCGCTCTTTATTTTTTGTCTACTTCCACATTTGTTCCCATTGCATGCGTTTACGCGTCGTCACGCTTACGAGAAAAAAAAAAAAAAAAGTCGTATTATTAGAGTGGCGGGTCTTTTATTATCTGCTGTCAGTTCTACGAAACTTGCACTGCAAGCTCTCTTTTTAATTTTCCGAATTTCTTTTCTTTTTTTCTATTTTTTTTGGAATCTTCTATTCAACTCTCTGGGTTCTAGTCTTTGCCCTTTTGACAAGAAAAAGGCTTTCGAGACTTAACTGGATTTTGGCAAAAGCTTTGCATGCAATGGATTTCAAAATCTAAAGGAACTAAAAAGGGTGAAAACTGATCTGTAATTTCCATCTTTATTCAGAGTTCTGTGGGCTGTTTATTTTATTATTATTATTATTATTTTTTACGGGAGTTTATGATATCCTACGCGGTATTCTGTCATGTCCCACGTGTGAGCGCCTACCCTATTTATCCACGTGGCAAACATGCAGGGAGATGAGTATGAAAAAGCGTCAGGCCCACCAGTCTTGTGGTTCACACTTATAAGACCTGACCTGTTACGGTCGTTATACCTTACCCGATCAAATATTTTGACCCGGGAAATCGTATCATTTTTTCTGCCAATTAGAGCCTGACGCGTTTATGAAAGGAGGGGTAGATCTGTCATTCCAATTTAAGATATATTTTTTGGTTCGTGCTTTCGAGAGAAAATTGGTTAGGGTACATGAATATAAATTTTTACTCCTTACTATTTATTAATATTTTTTTAATTAAAAAAAATATAAATTAAAAATAAAAAATAAAAATCAAGAACATTCACTTTTAAAAGATATTTATCAAACACAAAAAAGTAAAAAAAAAATGTGATAACATGTACAATGTAATAATAATTCTACGGCTGACTATAGCATATTGTATAGAATTGAAATTCTCCACTTTGAAGTTAAAAACATGTAATAAAAGATACAATTTTTACGGTTGAGTTCGACCCATAAGAACCTTACATTTGATAAAAATTACATTAAAATAAAACGATATATAGACTTATTTAACTGTTTCAAATAACATTTTATTTTAATCTCATTAGTACTTCTGAATTTTGAGGTCATTTTCATTTTACTTCATAAATTTTAAAAACTCTCACTTTACCCTTTGAATTTTGACATTGTCCCATGTAAATTTTTTTGTAAGAACTTTTGTTAAAATCAGATGAAAAAAGAGGGGATTAAGTGTGGACATGTGGTTTTTATTTGTTTATTTTTAACATAAATTTAAATAAAAAGACCACATGACTACATTATTATTTTTTATCTATTTTTAATAAAAATTATAATAGAATGGTTTAAGTAGAAACAATTCAAAATTATAACAGAAGGAGTATTATTAACATAAGAGATAATGTGAGAGCTTTTAAAATTCGATGGGCATCCTAGAGATGAAGGTCAGAGTACCAATAATAATAATTCTAAGGTTTTTATTCAAATCCTTTATAAAGTTTTTTAAAAAAGTTAAAATGAGATTTTATGATATGATACAAAAAATATTGTATCAATTGGACACAATTCTAAACAATATACAAGAATCATATAAATTAAGAAAAATATTAAGATTTAGCTAAATTTGATAAAAATCTTAAAACACTTTTTCATATGGTGTTCTCTTCATACCTTATTGTACAAGTTATCTTTAACAGATGGACTTTTTAAGAGAAAATCTCAATTTATCTTTTAGAAAGTTCAATTTATATTATAATATTAGAGCCTAATAAATGCATGCACCGATCCTTAAATATAAGATTGGTGACTCTCACTGTACATCTTGTGGCAGTCGTACGTTATTTGAATATAAAAACAAACAAAAATTCGTAAACACATTTAGAAGATCATATATATATATATATATACATATATATTAGGAATTGGTCGCTAATTATTATTATTATTATTATTATTATTATTATTTGCTTAATATATACTTACTTTAGTTTATGGTCACTTTCATTAGATCTTGACAAACACAAATTATCTTCAGTAACATTCTTAAAAAAATCATCTTTTTAGAAACATTGTCAGGTTGTTACTTATCAATAATTTATTACGTTAGTTTTTTTTTTTTTTTTTTTTTTTTTTTTTTGTGGTTAACAAACAGGATATCGACTTTGGGATGAAAACAAACTTACATAGCAATTTTTTGGTAGAATAAGAGTGACTATTATATTTTTTATTTTTATTTTTACTTTTTTGTAAGGATTTTTGTTTTAAGATATTTTTCAAGGATATCTGTTTTAAGGATTTTGTAAGGTATGTGATTACTTTAAAAAAAATAAAAAGGACTCTATTCTTGTCCAAAAATAAAAATAAAAAATATCTATTATATCAATTCGAGAAAATTTGTCGTGCACAAGAAAATAATAGTAATTAGTCTTCACCGACATGGGAGAAACGGAATTCCAATTGGGTAGCCGAGAAGTGGTAAAACAAAACATTTTCAATTGACAATCTTCTGGGAATCTAATGGTGAGACCAGATTTTGAAAGCCAGTTGTTTTCGATGTGCAATACCGTGGTTGACCCCCTTGTTCCGAGTAAGATCCTTTATAGATAAATGGTATGATCCTTTCAATCCAACATGTGAGTTAATAATATCCATCATGTTATCGTTTTACTATTAAACTGTTACTGTTATTATAATATTACCTCTTATACGATAATATAAAGTGGAGTTCTATATTGAAGCTGTCTAAAATTTTCGTCCTATCTATTTTGTCATTTAACATATTTCTTTTCCTTTCTTTTCTTCTTTTCTATTGACGTAGCTTCTTAACCTTTTAAACACGTCACTTTTAACATTCGAAATTTCAAAACTAACCTTGAAATTAAGCTCTGACCTTTACTCCCTTTTCTCCCACTTTCCTTCACAAAGTCAAGAACCACCTCCCCACGCGGTCAGCACCGCCGAGAAGAGCGGTATCCTCCTCGTGTGAAGCAACTTGCAAGTCTCTGATCGCTCCATCGTAACGAGGGATCCCCCCCATGCATCGATATCAAACCGGCCTGCTGAAATCACAATATCGTTGCCATATTAATGAGCTTCCTCGCAAGTGACATATTTAGAGCAGCAATGAGCTCATCATGAACTTCAATGTTAAGAATTTTGGGGTTAGGGTTAGTGATGTTGTGCTGAATTTGTAATTTTCAAAAGGGGTGCAGCCTAATTTTGAGCCCAAACTATGCTTGGAGCATCTTGGTGGATTATAGGAGCATAAATGGTGCTATTCATTCTTGGTTCGGACGTATTTTTTAACACTTAAGGTATGTTTTGTAGTGATTCTTAGAGTCTAAAATCAAATCTCTAGCCATCCACAGTTGAAATTTGTGTTTAGTAAAAAACATAAAAGTGACTCTTAAAGAATTTACAATTAAAATCAGAAACAGTCTAAAGGCAACTTTGACTTTTAGATTATGCAGCAATCACCTTAAAATACAATTAATAAAACTTTCATAATACCCGTCATATCCCTGAAATCAATACTTGTATAATTACAATTTACTAAACACTCAACCGATTTTTGTAACGGTTGTTTTTTTTCAAGCACAGTTAATAGTAATTTTTTTAAACTCTATAGCACTACCAAACTGGCCCATACTAGGTTTTAAGTCAACAACAAGTGAATTGGACAAATGATGGAAAGCAAGATGTAACCCAACAGGTTCTTCAGTCCAACGTAACCCAAAAATCTGAGAATATATTCCCTAAGAAACACGCACAATATTTCTGACTCAAAGCCAAAACCACGCAGTTGTATTTTTTCTACTTTTACCAAGCGAAAGCCTCAAAAGAGGACAAATACGGATTATTACAGTGTGTTGTGTTTGATAGGGTAGAAAAGAGAAAGAAAAGAGAATAGACGAAGGATTTTGTAGAGAAAAATGTAATTTTAAGTTGTTTCTTAAAGAGGAAATGAGGAAGGAAGGAAGATAAAAATCTATAGGGCTCACTAATTTTTAATCATTCTAACTTTGGGAAGAAAAGAGGAGGAAAAAAGTTTGACAAAACAATGAGATGTAAAATAATAATTTTAACATTTATCATTCATCATATTTTTATTTGTATTAGGGTATTATTATAAAATGCCTTAAATTTAACATTTTTTTTTCACTTTTCTTTCTCTTATACACCAAACAACACGAGAGAAAATCATTTTATTTCTTTCACCTAAGTATTTTACTTCTCTTTCTTTTATATTTTCCATCCATCCTACCAAACATAAAATTAGAGAAAATAACTACAGAAAATAGGTACCCCTTTTCAACCGCTGGAGGAGTTTCTCCCTTGAAGCCGAAAACAAGATGAGCCATGCAAACCCATTGGCTTTTAGTCGTTAACGTGGGCAATTTCACATCTACAAGATCACTCGGATGGACTTTTAATAAACTAGCATATCTGTGGGTTTTGACTTATACTTCACTCGTAAAGGATCTAAAAATCTGCGAGTTAAGTGTGGCCAGCTCATTTTGTTGGCCATTTCTCTGTTTATTTTTTCATTTTTCTTAAAATTCTGTTCACGTGTGTGATTCATGACATTTCGAAATATACAAAAGCAAATTGAATTTGTTTTGTACACAATGACCATTTGCAGATTGATATTAGCTGGTACATCTAAATTCCAACTCCAGTGAGAACCAGTTTTAGCAACGATGAGGACGCGGCCGGTGTATTCATTTGACTTCTAGCAGAAATGCTTTACAAGTTTTATAGAAGAAAAAAAGTTTTGGGGTTATTCTTTTGCATTTTTAAATTACGGTGATTTGAGTGATGATTTTGAATTGAGTTTGAGTTATAACTTGAGTTGAAGTTGTAACTTGAGTTTGTATTTAGATGTGCACATTTGAGTTATGATTTGAATTAAGAATCTTTTTGAATTTGTGTTTGGGCGGGTTAAAACTTAAATTTGTATTTAGATAGTATTTTAATAAAAACTCAATGGTGATGAAAAAATTTTAATAGGGTATATGAGTAGGGTTTTATTCATCTTTTCGTTGTGAATACACAGAAAAAAAATCATGTCGATCAGAATTAAAACGAAAAAGTTATGACATTTTTAAGAATAGAAAAAATAATGTTCATTAACTTGAGTTCGAGTTGAAAGAAAAATTTGAACTCGAGTTTAACCCCAAATTCGAATTCAAACTCAAATTTTACAAAAGAACATGAACTTGAATAAAATTGTAACTCGAATTTAAATTTTTTTCTGAGTTTTATTAAAAAAATAATCATTTTATCTCCTAATGGGATAATAGCTGCATACAAGTGGGTCCGCCACTTCATGAGTAGTCATGTTATCAACCCGTTCGGTTCGCTAATTCGAGTTTTTAATTCGAGTTGAGATGTGATGTTGTGTGAGAGTTTTTTACTGTAGCAAAAAAGTTAGATGTGACTGTTTCTGAGAGCTTTTTACTGTAGCAAAACTTGAATTCTAAACTCGAATCAGCGAAAAGAACGGAGCCTATTATATCTCCGTGTATACGTAGGTAGTGTTTTTTCTCTTTTTTTAGGGGAAAATGTAATTCATTAATGAGGAAAAGAGTCTAATTAGGCAAAGTTGGATAACTAGTGAGGAATTACGGAGCCTATATCTCCGTGTATACGTAGGTAGTGTTTTTTTCTCTTTTTTTAGGGGAAAATGTAATTCATTAATGAGGAAAAGAGTCTAATTAGGCAAAGTTGGATAACTAGTGAGGAATTACATGAGTCCAAAAAGAGCTAGGAGAAGACAACCAAAGTGAGCAAGAGCTAGCAATGGGCTATCACATCTACACGTCACATATACACGACGGGGGCCAAACAAGCAATAACAACGCATCTCATTAATACGATTACAAATATCAAGCCATTTGCACGTATAAATTAAATTAAAGATGACTCATCAGCCTATGATGAAAAATTTATAAATTAAAGATATAGATATAGATTATAGATTATAATATGCACGTTTTATACTACAAAATTAAGTAGTAATTATTACAAAAATTTTAATTTTTATTATCTTATAAAAATTTTACTTTTATAATTATAAGAACATTTTAAATCTTGTTATATTTCGACATACCACGTAAAATTGTGTTTGAAAACATGTTGCACATATTGGCCCATATACTGAAAAGAAAAGAGAGTAAAAAAGTAAATCAAATTATTGCAAACTCTATTGATGAGAAAGTAAAAACATTGTCGATACTTTACGAAATCTCCAGCATTGATAAGAATCCAGCTTTTCCTTACTCATGGAAGTTAAAAGATCAAACTAGAAAAGAGAAAACAGGGAAGAAAAAGTGGGCCTTATTCGGCAATCTGGGGGACCCACTACAGACCAAACAAAACACGTAAAAAAAAAAAAAAATAAAAAAAAATAAAAATCATCCAAGAAAAAAGAGCTCCGAAAAAAAATATAATTTTGCTATAAAATTTCGAATTTCCAATATAGTAATTTTTTTTTTTTTTTTTTTGCGACTATTACGAAGCTAACTTGACGTTATGATGGAATTAAAATTTTATTCTACTATTTTATTAAGAAAAAGAATGTCTTCTTAATATTCCAAAACCATTATTTGGGACAAGAGATTTCATACCTTACCTAAAAATTACTAATTTCCAACACATAAGAGAAAAATAAAAAGGAAAAAACCGGTTGGTGGAGTCCCACTTGGTCTTTGGAGACTAATAAACACAGAAAGGGAGGCGGTGACCCCTTTTGGTCATGTATGTATGCAAATAAAGGAGACAACAAACCGCATTTCCTCTCCATATTCCACCAGAGTCTTTCCTTTAATTATTTATGATATTTTTCATGGGGATCCTTCTATTTGCCCTTAATCTTATTAAGGCCCCTTGAAATTTGAAGCATTATAATTGTTGCTTTACTTGACATTGAAATTTAAATCCTTGTCTTGTGACTGATATTGGATATGAAAAACTTGATCATTTGTAATTTCGTTGTATATAAAATATATGTTTAATAACAAGAAACTGAATTAAAGTGAAATTTACTAAATGAGTTGACATATAAAATGATACAAAGAAATGTACTGAATATAATGCCATGAAACTAATGGAAACAAAATATCACATTTTTTTCAGAAAGCATAAAACATAGCAGTTTAATTTTAAAACAATACACAAAATACCAAAAATGCCCCTGCATATTGACAAACTACACTTGGCCACCGCGACTTTCGTGCGGTGCGCCAAAGATTAAGACATGATTTAGTGACAGAGTCATAAGTTTTTATCAGTAAAGCTTTAAGTCTTTTTTTCACAATTTAAATCACAAATCAAGTTCTATTGTTATAGTATTTTCTCTCATAAAAATTCAAGTTTAACCTTTTTATTAGTGTTTTTCTCTTAGTCTCTCACATACACAACTCAAATTTTTAACTTGAGTTGTGAAACATATATACCTTAAATTCTTAATGTTTAGATGGGGCTATATGCATGTGGGTATAACAAATTACCCACACACACACACACACACACATATATATATGTGTGTGTGTGTGTGTTTTTATATATGTTCAAGGGCTAATTCTACAAATGGTCCTTGAGGTTTGACCTTAATCCCTATTTAGTCTCTGACTTATAAAACGTCTCATAGTTGGTCTCTGAGGTTTTATTTTGTTTTAGTTTCGGTCATTCTATCAGTTAAGTACTAAATATTTGACAGAACTTGTGAAAATTAGAGATCAAAATCATAAATATCTAAAATTTAGAGGCTAAATCAATACAAAAATTAAAAGTTAATTTGGACAGCTGGTCTCTAAAATTTAGTCGTTTTCATTTTATTACCTAATTTATACAGATTTCGTCAAATATTTAATATTAAGTTAACTGATGGATAAAATGAAAGAATAAAATCTCAAGTACTAACTGTATGACGTTTTAAAATTCAAAGACTAAAGTGAGATTAAAGGTAAATTTCAGAGACCATTTGTGAGATTAACCCTATATTTAAACCCATAAGTTTACTCCTAAAGGTTCAAACCCACTAAATTCGAACCTCACAAAGCGAACGAGACTTAAATGTACTTTATTTTTAACTTTTAGAAGAGTCACAGGTTCAACCAAACATCAATAAAGATAGTAAACACTAGTAGAGAAAGGATGCTTTTAAAATTACAGCACAAGAGAAAACTTAATTTGTTATTGATTTTTGAACATAGACCCATTAAGGATACATTAATCCTATATGTTGCTACTTTGTTGCTACTTCAAAAGACCAGATTGATATTTAATGTTTGTTTGATTAACAATGTGTTTGGTAGAATGGAAAAGGGGAAGGAAAGAAATTAGATGAATGATTTTAAAAAGGAAAATGTAATCTTTGCAATGGCATTTTATTAATGAGGTGTAAAAGAATTATTTTAACTTTAATCATTCATCATATTTTTAGTTGTATGGAAGTATTATTGTAAAATGCATTATATTTAAAATTTTCTTTTCACTTTTCTTTTTTTTTCCTATTAAACAACATGAGAAAAAATCATTTTTCTATCATTTTACTTCCTTCACTCAAGTATTTTAGATATTCTTTTTTTCTATCCATCCACCAAACATAACATAACATACTTCATTGAAGTTTGTTTCTTCATTAGTTTATTTCTTCATGTCCAAAAGCTAAACAAAAGCGGCCAAAGAAAAAAAAAAACAAACTCAACATGCATATTATTGTCGTCAAAAGCTTTTTCCTTCAACGTTTAGCCAAAAAAAAAAAAAAAAAAAAAAAGAAAAGAGAAAGAAAAGAAAAGTCTTTGAATTCAAAAGTAAAAACTGGTAAAAGAGAAGGATAGATTTTGGTGGCGGAAATGAGTTTTGCAGGGAAAGGGATTTATTACCAATTTATTTTTTTTAAGCACTCTTAAATTAGATGGTCAAATCAGCAAAAAATGATTAGAATTAATGGAAGCTGGATGGAAACGAAGTTTTTTCTAACGAAATAAAGTTAAAGGGGTTGGAATGATGCACTTTAAAATTGAGGGGCATAGTTACATAATTCAAAAGGCAAATATAAAAGTTATTCAAAAAAAAAAAAAAATTAACAGTAAATTTGACTAACAAGAAACAATACAACTAAACGTAATATTTCAAACATCACAATAATTTCAGACTAGCCTCCTACTACATAATGTATTAGAAGGAAAGTACGAAGGCCAAACACGAAAATTATAAATATTAGGGTAGAACTTTTCTCAGTCTTTTTTTTTTTTTTTGAAAGATTGAAGGCTTATCATTCTGTCCCTTGTAGGGGTGTTCTTTAATACGCATTTTTGAGAACCCAATTATTTGTTCTCTGTTTTCTTTCTTCATTTTTTTTTTTTTTTTTCTTTTGGAAATCTGCTCTCTTTTTTTTTTTTTTTTTTTTTTTTTCTTTTGGAAATCTGCTCTCTTTTTTTTTTTTTTTTCTAGTTCTACTCTACTCTGCTCTCTGTTATTTTAAAACTATTTTCGGCCCTAATTCTCAATGAAATCCCAAATTAAAAAAAAAAGAGAACAAACAAAAGATAAATTAGCTTAGCAAAAAAGAAAAGAAAAACAAAAGATAAATTAAAAACAACCCAAATTCCCGATTGATTTGTCTTTCTCTGTCTTCCCGTTGTCACCGTCCCGTTCCGACCGTTCAAACCTCCCCTTCGATTAGCCGACAAAACTCACAGAACCAAAGAAGAACATCAGAAATAAAATATTCGCAAAACAAATATATAATATTCAAACCACCCAGAAATATTCGCCTTTATAATTATAAATAAATATATTTACTGGAGGAAAAAGAATACAACATTAAAACAAATACAAAAAAGACCAAAACAGTCTCTCCTACACTAATACACAACCGTTACCTTACACTCCAGTCTCCACTGTTCTCACTCTTCTTCTTTTTCTCCTCTTTTAATTTCTCTGTGATTTTTGTTCTTCATTGCTTGGATTTCGTTTTCAGAGATTTTGTAGTGTTGTTGCATTTGCTTCTGAGAGCTAGGGTTTCGGCATTATCATGTGAAACCCTAGCGAGGGTTGGGTTGGGGGTTAGGGTTTTCTCGAGATCTGTAATCGGCTAGCTGAGAGCTTTGCAATGGGAAATTGTTGCAGATCTCCGGCGGCCGTAGCCAGAGAAGACGTGAAATCGAACTTCTCTGGTCACGATCACCGGCGAGACTCGAATGCCGGGAAGAAAGCTCCGATCACTGTGCTAAACGGCGTTCCGAAGGAGAACATTGAGGAGAAGTACTTGGTGGATCGGGAACTCGGGAGGGGGGAGTTCGGAGTGACTTATCTTTGTATTGATCGACAGACGAGGGAGTTACTGGCTTGCAAGAGCATTTCAAAGCGGAAGCTAAGGACCGCGGTGGACATCGAGGATGTGCGCCGCGAGGTGGCGATAATGAAGCATTTGCCGAAGAATTCGAGCATCGTGACGTTGAGGGAGGCCTGCGAGGACGACAATGCCGTGCATTTGGTGATGGAGTTGTGCGAGGGTGGCGAGCTTTTTGATCGGATTGTGGCGAGGGGGCATTACACGGAGCGGGCCGCCGCGGCGGTGACCAGGACGATCGTGGAGGTCGTGCAGCTCTGCCACAAGCACGGGGTGATCCACAGGGACCTGAAGCCGGAGAACTTTCTGTTTGCCAACAAGAAGGAGAATTCTCCTTTGAAGGCGATTGATTTTGGGTTGTCCATATTTTTCAAGCCAGGTAAGGAACTGACTTGAAGCTCACGTTTTGGGTCTTGGATTGCCAGGATTCAGATTTAAGCAATCTTATATTTGAATGTGGTAGTTTTGACGTACGACTTGAAGCAATGTTAAATACTTAATTGGCATACTAATCTTCTTTAAGTAATTTTCAGGGACATGTGTGTTAAGTTAAGACTCTGTTTAGCTCGATTTAGAAAATTGGTGTAGGAAGCATAGTCATTGGGAAATTCTTGACTCTAAATTCCTTAATGTTGTGATAAAGGAGAGCTTCATTTTATGGGTGGGATGACGGTTTAGAAAAAAAAAAAAAAAAACTTGTGATTGTATTGTTGTGGTTAATTATATGCTTCAATGCCGAAATCTGTTTATGAACTAAAACGGGTGACCATTGTTTACTGCACTAAGAATTTCGATCTGACGTAACTTTGCTCGGTAAAGTTGCAACATCAAGCTTTTTCATTGTCACAGATGTGTGAAAAAGCATTCAAATGAATCTCTCTGAACCAGCAGCGGGTAAACCCGACCAAGTTTCTTTTGTTTGTTTACTACTGTTGCTAATTTATTTTTTTAAGGGAAATACATTTAAGAGATAAGTTGCTATATGTATACTATGGCATTTAATTAATTCATTTGACGTGTAAGAGATGACATAAAGCTAATTAATATAATGCTAATGCATATGATGCGGATAAATAGCTACCAGAAAGTTCATATTTAAGACAGAATGTTTAGGATTTCTAATTGGTGTTGTTAGAGGGATAATTTTGTGTGTTTCACTCTGGTGCTAGGCGGTCTGGATTTTAATGCGTTATGCCATGCTACCAAGTACCAATTAGAGCCTTAAAACAAAATAATTGGCACTAATTGACATGGTAGAGTGACCACACATTGAAATCATTCTGAACAAGTGCATTGTAGATGATCTTACATTTTTATTCATCTCGTTCATGTTGTTCATTAGATTCAGTTGGATTAAATTTATAAATTGGAATAACTATTCTAATTCAAGCATTTCAAAAATAAATCATTATGTGACTATAGCTTGCTTTTACAATCACTTGTAAAATGGTGTTAATGAATCCTCTTTTTACAGTTCCATAGGTTTCATTTACATTGTGGAAAAGTCATTATCCACTGCATTAATCCCTGTTCATGGATCATGGTTTCTTGTCAAGCTTTCTCTTGTCATCTCAAAGTCCTGGTTTGTTTCCTATGACGATTCTTTTGGCGTACCAGGTTGTGTGTGCCTTAACATTGTTTGCTGCTACTAAAGCATTTAGAGTGTTTAGAGTATTCCGTTGATACATTGAATATACATTATGGTTCTCACATATATGGAAACTTGGGTTTCTACAAGATTTTGGTATTCCTTTCTTCTCTCCCTTTTGATCTTCTCAATGCTAGCTGACAACAATCCAATCTATTTTCAAGGAACTGGTGCTAAAAATAGCTTCTTTAAATGGCCTTGGTTTAATGATTTCTTGATTGTTTTTATCAACTTATTATGTTACTTTGGGCATCTTGTTCCTTTATTATATATTCACTTTCTCAAGTCTTTAGGTGAGAAGTTCTCTGAAATTGTGGGAAGTCCATATTACATGGCTCCAGAGGTGCTGAAGCGCAGTTATGGGCCAGAAATTGATATATGGAGTGCAGGAGTTATTCTGTACATTTTGTTGTGCGGGGTTCCTCCTTTTTGGGCTGGTAATTATGTTCCAATAGTTTTCTCTATTATGCTTCTTGTATGTTTTTGCTGTAAAGAAATGTAGTTTATTATTGCTTGTTTGATGTCATTCTTGAGCTGTATCAGCTGTCTGTCTTCGCAATCCAGATTTTATTACTTTTTTTTTTCTTTGTCCGTTGGCATGTAGAAGGTTGTTTTACTTACCTTAAATATGTTCCCATTGCAGAGTCTGAACAAGGTGTTGCACAGGCAATATTACGTGGGTTAATAGATTTCAAACGTGACCCATGGCCCAATATCTCAGAAAGCGCCAAGAACCTAGTCAAGCAGATGTTGGAGCCAGACCCAAAGCTACGACTAACTGCCAAGCAAGTTCTTGGTCTCTCTCTCTCTCTCTCTCTCTCTCTCTGTTTTCTTTTAATGATAATATGGCCTCATTATAATGATAAAGTGCATGTTAAAATTGGCAAAGTCCCTATTTTCTACCTTATTTTATTCGGCCTACAAGCCATATTTTGTAAACGCTGGTTTTCTTTTTACATCTTTGTCGATATTTTCTCTCCTTATATAACCCATGGTCAGGCAAAATCAGCTATGTAGAAAAAAGTGAGATATTGCCGGCAGTTACATAAGCTACTTCCAAGTAGAAGTTGCAATAGAAGAAACGGAATGCTAAAGGGGCCTTGCTTTATTAGATCACAAAACCCAATAATACCATAATACATTGGGATCTCGTGCCTTTGTATCCTTGATTCTTTACTTCATATAACAACAAAAAATTATTTTTCAACATAGATTTGTTTCCTTTTTTTTTTTTTTTTTTTTTGGTGGTGGGGCTTGGTTGACTGTGCCTTAAGATTTAGGAATTATACAGTTCTCCAGATGGATTGATCCAATGTATGTGTTTCTTTTTGCAGAGCATCCTTGGCTCCAAAATGCTAAAAAAGCGCCAAATGTCCCTCTTGGAGACATTGTCAAGTCAAGGCTTAAGCAATTCTCAATGATGAACAGATTCAAACGGAAGGCCTTGAGGGTTAGTTACTGCTTCAAATTCTATCTTCCTTTTTGTTAACCTTATGTAAAGGGTGATTGAAGTTGTACTCTCAACCAGGTTATTGCCGATTTCTTATCCACTGAAGAAGTTGAAGACATCAAGGAAATGTTTAGAAAGATGGACACAGACAATGATGGTATTGTTTCAATTGAGGAACTAAAATCTGGACTTCGAAATTTTGGTTCCCAGCTTGGAGAGTCTGAAGTTCAGATGCTCATTGAAGCTGTAGGTGTCATTGCTTTGTGTTCTTTCAAATGCATCTTTTCTACGACATCAATGTTATATAATCTACTAGACATTGCACTATTCAAGTATCCAGATAGTATCTTTATGTAGATTGCAGTTAGGATGCTATTTTTTTGTTCTTTCTTCTATTAGGCAGACTTTATTCACTTTTCTGCTTCTAGATTTCTAGGAGCTATAGCTGAAATAATTAAAGTGAGATTGTCTAGTAGCTCTTTGTTTATTTATTTATGGGAATTCGCTCTCAAGTTGTCTGGTGGTTTGGTTACAAGTAGCAAAGGCACCTGTAAAGTGAAGATGAGTTCATTTTGATGCGACAATTTTTAACTTTACATGTACGTCTAGAACTAGATGGTGATTGTTTATTTAATCATGCCATATGCATGCCTAGAACTCTACAAACAATAATTTTGAGTGCGTCGAGATTTCATGGATATGTTGGGACTCTGATGTTGCGTCTTCATGTAGATTGTCAGTGGAACATGATTTGTTCTTGTTTGCTCTGATTTTGATTGGGTTTATTCCCGACAGGTTGACAATAATGGAAAAGGAACTCTGGACTATGGAGAATTTGTTGCTATTTCTCTCCACCTACAAAGAATGGCCAATGATGAGCATCTTCACAAGGCCTTTTCCTATTTTGATAAGGATGGAAATGGTTACATTGAGCCAGATGAGCTCAGAGATGCCTTGATGGAAGATGGAGCTGAGGATTGTACAGATGTAGCGAATGACATATTCCTAGAAGTTGACACGGACAAGGTTAGACTTGGGACCCAATTATCACCTTTGATGCCTTCATGATCTTGCGGATGATAAGTTGATGTTATTATGTAATTAATGCAGGATGGGCGTATTAGCTATGATGAATTCGTGGCGATGATGAAGACTGGGACAGATTGGAGAAAGGCCTCTCGGCATTACTCAAGGGGAAGATTCAACAGTCTTAGCGTGAAGCTTATGAAGGATGGTTCCTTAAATTTGGGGTAGGTTACTGAGATACACGCGATGTTGCTTTTCAACATATCCATACAAAAGAAGTGCTGTATCATTTTTCTGAACATCTGGTACTTGCTTTCTTTTGTGATTATTTGTTGGCGTCTCTTTGATCAAAATGGGCCTCTACGTTTGCTTGGTGCCTTACGATGATTATGATGGAGGTCTTGAGTACAATTATTTGTCGGTCGGCAAATGTTGATTGTGTTAAACAAGGTCCTTGTAGCTACGGCGCAGCCTGTATGATTCTGTCCTTTTTTACCATTTCAACCTTTCTGTGATTGTTTTTGGTTGACAATGTGGAGTTGAACTGCAAGTGCTGCAGCATACTTTTGTAAAAGAAATATGAAGATCTTGGTAGTGTGAATGTTCTGTCCCTCCCACAATAGCTACTTTCACCTCGCTGTAGAAAATCATTGTTAGTCATTTGGATGCTATTCCTAATCCTAACCTTATTCCCAAGGGACAAACAAGGAAAGCGTCGCATTTTCATGATAAATGTCATTTTTCTTTTAGGGGCCTTTTCTACCACGTTTAGCCATACAGCTTAAGTGGTTTTATCAAACTTTTTTTTGTTTTTTTTCCCCCTCTCCCTCGGACGCCTTCTGAATTTTTTGCGTTTAGCAAATCTCTCTCTCTCTCTCTCTCTCTGACGCTTTCTGAATTTTTTGCGTTTAGCAAATCTCTCTCTCTCTCTCTCTCTCTGACGCTTTCTGAATTTTTTGCGTTTAGCAAATTAGTCCCTTAATTAAAAATCTTGGCAATTGATCTGGTTTAAAATTAGTAGTTCTTTTCCTGCTCGAGTTAAATCCTATACGAGCAAATTTTGCGTAGTTGTCTGCTTAAAATATTTGTTATTCTTTGATTCATTGTGAGGGGGAGAGTTTTACTCATATGAGGTCCCATTCGAGGATAAAAGACCTAGGATAGGTTGCCCTCAATAAAAGCTCACCTGAGACTCAAATGCAAGAAAACCATAAAAGCTTTATCCTCGCTTTCGATTGGACCTATCATATAACGAATTTTGAAGTTTGAAGTGTCAATTGTCAAGATTTTTAATTTAGAAACTAAATTTGTCAAACACGAGAAGTTCATGAGACATCTATGCAAATAAGCGGTGAATTCAAGTTTGGAAGGAATTCTCATCCCCTGAAAACAAAAAACTGGAACTTGGAACTACTTGTGGTCGTTAGGCGGAGGATCGATGGCCCAAACACCAAATCAACTGAAAAGGGTCCATACTAATGTGGCTGATTGGTGTTGGGCTAGACTTTAGGTCAACACGAAAGAGAAAATAACGTAGAATGCTACAAACGTTACAGTAGGCAGATTTCTGACCAACTTATTTGATCGTGCGTATAATTTTCACCTCAAAAGTATTGGAAAATAATAGAGACCAAATGTTTTTGAGCTCATCAAGCCATCTTGAACTTCCGGGCTCAAGGCCTTACTGAAGTCATGATGGTTCAGAACCATACCGGGGATTTTGAGAATGAGAAATAGTAGAAAATAAGCCAATATGAAAAGCTTAAGAAAGTACATAGGTCAATTTTTAATTATAGAAATTAATAGGTCATAACTTGATAAAGTTATGTTTCATAACCATTTAAGTTATGGACAAACTTGTCAAGTTATAGTTCATAGCCAGACAAGTTATGGATAAAAACCGTGAATTATAGACAATAACTTGTCAAGTTATGGTTCATAACCAGACAAATTATGGACGAAAATAGTAATTTAACCTATTTATTAACTTATGTAAACTATTAGCCTATTAATTTTAATTCATCTCAAGTCTCAGCCTATTTCCCTCTTTCTCCCTTTGAGAATTGAACTTGAAGTACTGGATTGTAGCTTCCAAAAAAAAGAAAAAAAAGAAAAGGAGAGCGTGGTAGATCAGAGAAGGGTGAGAAGGAGATCATCGAATATAGATAGCACATTGTTATATGTGGAGTAAATATGATAAACCTCGTATAACTATAATCAATCCCTTAAATATCATGAAGTACTTGGTCATAGATAAAAACTTAATTTCAAAAGATATAGTTCAAATTAAAGTTAACAATAAATATATAAATTTTGAAAGTTCATATAGATAAAATTGTGTGTTGTTTTCATGTCTCCTTTTGTGTCCCCTAATAAAATCATGTCATATTTATTAAAATATTTTAACTTCCTTTGACTTTTTAATTGACGTGATATGAAATTTTAATTGATGTGACATAATATTATTAGAGAGACATGAAAAAGATAGGAATAAAGATACACAAGAGTTAATTCCATCATAATGATCTTAAAAAATATAAGCACTAGTATATTTATTTGTTAAAATTTTTGAAGTTGAGAGTTAAAAGGGATTTTATTTTGTGACAATAAAGTCGTAATCCTTCTAGATGATTGATCTCAAACATTCTAATTTTGTGCTCATCCTTTCTTTATTCTATCATTTTCCATTTTAAAAAAAAAGATATTTATTCTTTTTGTGTAAACCCCTAATGCAAGTCAATTCATTCCATGCAATACCCACGGTTATCATTTTCCATGACAACAACTATATTTGAGTTTTAGCCACTCTGGCGAGAAATGTCTTGTCCACCAAATTATGTCTCTATTTTTCTTTGTCAACTCACAGTTCATATCACTTTTATTATGGGCCACGGAAGAGGTCGATTTGTGTTTGGCAATCTGCATAAATGGCGACGCTTGTCTTGTTAGGCGCAGCTACTTCTACAGTTTGCAGAGATGAGTTTGTAATTATTTATATCATGCAAAATCTATGCTTTCATCACATGCTACTTTGTGTGGAGTCGATATTCATGCCGACAAATTAGGCTCTTTTATAAGGTTAATTTATCATTAAATTAAAAGAGAAAAGAAACGAAGTGAAAAGAAAACACACACATATATTTACATATATATATATATATATTATAGTAACATATCCACTTTGATATTCATTTGATAGGGTGGAACCGAGGAAATAAAGGCTTTTTGGATAAATTTCCACCTGAACAATTAAGGTACAACTTTTATCAATTCCTTGTTTCTTTGTACATAAATTTATCATGGCAGGCAAATGGACGAGGAACTGAAGCATTTTTAATTCTGTTTCAATACTTTCTTTATGACGCCAAAGTTGTCGTCTACGTGGAAGCCACTTTCCAAGGATTACAACTAGATATATTTTGACGCATATTTAGTTAATCATATCTCTCTGTGTATGCTTTTTATTGCGAAATAATATTGCTCAACGTCTGTAATTTTCTTCCATTTTTGCAATTGGAAGTTTGATTCATTGATGTCATGGAAAAGAGCTAACAGTTGTACTTACTTTTGGACTGTTTTGTACTTTGGGTTGGTTTTGGGATAACAGAAACTAACGATTAACCCTGTTAATTTTGATTGAGACAATCATTACAGCGGAAGTTCCAGTAGTAACTATAACTATACCTTACACGTATTTAGACTCAATTCATTTCGCCGATTCGAGTTTAGAATTTGAATTTTGCTATAGTAAAAAACTCTCAGAAACAGTCACATCTAACTTTTTTACTACAGTAAAAAGCTTTCACATAAATTCATATCTAAATTCGAATTAAAAACTCGACTCAGCGAACTAAACAGACACTTAATAAGTCTAATTCATATTTACAAAAAAGAATTTCTGTTTTTTTTAATAAATTGAATAGAAGAGGAAAAAAAACATCAATGCACCGAAAGAATATCACAACCAAAATCGCACCCTCGAAAGCACCAATCCAGCGTCAAACCCCAGATTTTTAATATTATTATTGGAAAAAAGGATTAAAAATTCACAATAATTGTAATAGAAATTGTAGTATAGATTTCGTGTTCGTTTGGCTCGTTAATTTGAATGTGTTGATTTGAATTTTTTTTATTTGAATAAGAAAATCTGAATAATGTAATTTAAATAGTAGTTTGAACTGGCAATTGGATACGCAATAGAACTTTAATCCAAATAGAGAATAAAGTCTGAATTAGTGTTTGGTTAAGGTCTTAAAATTGAAGTTTGAAACTAGTGTTTAGATGTGTAAAAGTAACTCATTTGAACTGGGTTTTTTTCTTTAATTGAAAATTTCATTTTTTTGACGTTGATGATAATTAAAAATTATGCACATTGAAAAGAAAACTTTTTACATTATAAACCTTTACAAAAATATATTTAAAAAATAGCATTAAAAAAAGTGTTATGCATTTTGTTTTGGGAGTAATTTATTCTTTTTATAATTATTTGGTGGCCATAAACGAACTATAGTTAATTACTATTGGGTCTAGGGTTTTCGATTTGGGAGAAGATTTGAAGCATAGGGTGTGTTGAGGAGGATTTATGGAGAAGGAAGCAAAAGAATCTCTGCTGTGAGTGATAGACACAACAGTCAAAAAAGGAAGAGAGGAAGCAGCGAATCTCTGGAGCCGAACAGCCCCTTTTCATAAACTTGAGTTCGCACGTAAATAGCATAATTATATTACATAGTTAGTAAATAGAAGATTCTTTAAAACAATTTTTTTGCTTATCTTATTTTACCCTTGTTTTTAATTACAGATTATAGCAAAACCCTGAAAATTTTAGAACATTAAATCCTTAAAAAGAAAAAACTCTCTCTCTCTCTCTCCTCGTTGGCTCTCTTTCTAGCTTGCTCTGTCTCTCTCGTCGTCGCCGCTGAATGTCTGCCGCCATCATCACTAGAAGAATCGCCGCCAGAAGAATGCCCATAGACGTCGGCATCTGTCCCATGTTGTCAGGATGATCTCTATCATGAACGATCGTCGTCATCACCAAATGGAAGAGGAGAGAAGTCGATCTTTCTGGAGGTGAGATGAGAGATTGACTTCAAGGTGCGAGCAGACTGACAATTTCAAGGCACCCCTTCTCCGACGACAATTCTCATGGCGATGACGGTGCAGTAAATCTAGGGTTAATTAGGATATAAAAAATTGGCAGTGCGACTATATTTCTGAGATTTTGAGAATTTTGATGTAAAATTTGCTAGTAATTTCTAATCCTCCAAAGTTTTGCTATAAAATTCTATTGTCCCCTACAAATATGTCATCTGCTTCTGAGAACCCTATCTAATAGAGTTTTTTTTGTTTTGGTTTTTGTTTTGTTTTGCTCATATATGTATTTAAATCGGCATTGTTCTCGAGATTTTTATATTGATTTTTGGGTCTATTTTAGTTATTTTATTTTAATTTGTTTTTGGTCTATTTTGTTGTATTTTAGCATATTTGATTTGATTTTGTTTTATTTTAGTATATTTCATTTTATTTCTACTTTAGGTTCCCTTCTATTTATTCTTTTTCCTTTATGTACCTAAATTAGTTGAGAAGATAATTATGGCAAGTTAGAGCTTAAATGGTGCGAAAAGATCGAGCCCGTGTTTGTGTCTTTGGTTCAGCCCAGTTTAAACGGCTCCACAGTCCTAATCTGTGTTTAGTGAGGCATTCAATTCGAATCAAACGGGTAGTTCATTTTGAACAAAACGGCCGGAGTTAGAGTTTTAGCCCCTCCTCAGTTCCACTTTTCAAGCTAATCTTCTCCCAAATTGAAAACCCCAGACCCAATAGCGTAGATGTTAGCTGCTCAATGCTGCCTCTGATTCAAATCGACCCAAAAAACCCTATCCCCAAGAGCTCAGAGATTCGCTGCTCTCAACTATCCGATTCTCGCTTCCTTTCGGTCGTTGCATCCATCATTGCAGCACATCGACGGGATCAAACACGACGATAAGCTTCTACTCCTTCCTTACGTTTGCCATATGATTTGTGGTTGTGAATGTGGATGAATGGTTGTCGTTTTGGAATACTGCGTTTTGTTTATGCTGTCATTTTGGATCTCCTCTGTGTGTGTGTGTGATGTCGTTTTTGAGCAAGCCCCTTCATACGTGTTGTCGTTTTGCTCACCACCCTTACGCTATTGTCGTTTTTGAACCCCTATCCCTGTTTGCATGGTATCGTTTTTGAACCTCCCCACCGCAAGTGGTTGATGTCATTTTTGACCCGTCCCCTATTTGCATGCATGCTGTCGTTTTTGGACCCTTATATGCTTTGCTGTTATTGCTGTCATTTGCTTATTAATATTCACCCATGTGCTAATTTGTTGTTGGTTATATATATATATTGTTTTTTTGTTTTTGGATAGATGTTAAGCTTCTCTCAAAATGATACTATAGAAAGAAATTGTTGCATTCAACCGTTCCTCATGTTATGGCTTCTGTGAAGAAAGTGTAGGATTAGAATAGTGGTATATTATAGAACCGTATAATATTCATGACTGTTTTGGTGAGTTCAAATATGTGAAATACCATTCTGTTGAGGAATTCTAGATCTTGGACTTTGAATGTATGACAACAAAAAAGGGCTAGTGTTATAAAATAGGATCATAGAAGGTGTAAGTTTTGGTTCACTCTTTGGGACTAACTTCCGGTCCTTAGGCTTTTAATTTCTACTATTTCTTAATTTGCTCTGAGTGTTGGACTTTTGGACCCTTTAACTTTGTTGTTATTGATGTCGTTTGCTTATTAATAATAATCTATGTGCTGATATATTGTTGGTTGTATCTTTTATTTTTTTGGATAGATATTAAGCTTCTCTAAAAATGATACCATAATTTGGTCTGAGTATTTTACTTTGAACCCTCTTACTTTGTTGTTACTTAAAGTTGTTTGCTTATTGATATTAGTCCATGTGCTGATATGTTGTCGGTTGTTTCCCTTTCGCATTTTATTTTGCTCTGATACCCGATTGCATTTTATATCAATTTCGCTATTTTTTTTAATGATTTTGAAATAAAAATAGAGAAAAATGACTATTCATACCCTTAATAAAAGGTCATGTGCGACAAAAACTGTATATAATTTAAAACCGTCTATATTTTACGATCTGGGTTTACCTCTAATTCCAGCGAAATAAAACGAAAAGTGGATAAGTACGAGTTGATTTTGGCGCATACATAAGTTGTGACCTCTTGGAATTTAGACTATTTGGGAAATGGATTATTTAGAGGTTTGTTTTTTCTTTTTCTGCTGGGGATTATTTAGAGCTTTCTAGACCCACGTATAAAATCTCTTAATACGTTTATGTCGGTCGCCTCATTTTGTTTTGTTTTTTTTCTTTTTTTTTTTTTTTCCCTGCTGGATATGTCGGCCTCATTCATGAGCGTGTAGGAATGAATATTCTCTCTCAGTTTATATCAATTAATCGTGTGTGCATGCTTTTGTTTATCTAGATAACGTACGCGTATGCAACACGAAAAGTTTCAGCTGGTGTCAAGTTTTGGTGAAAATTCTGTCACTAGCTAGCTAATACTATTCAACCTTTAGAACAACGGCATAATTGCTCATTGTTTTTCACCTTTTTTTTTTTTTTTCAATATAATCGTGCAACTAACTAGAACGAAAAGGCAAAAGTTTCCTAGGAATTTCCGATCTTCTAACTTTTCCTATAATTACGGGAGTATATCTATTCATTAGTGTTAATGCTACGTAACGTAGTCCCCATTTATTTCACTGATTTAGTTTAATTTAACTCAATTCAAATGGTGAACACAGTTTCATAAACTCATGTTTGATAAGCGGGCAATCAATTTATATTCTCCGTTTGAACTGAATTAAATTGTCCAATTTAGAGTTTAACTCGCCCTTAAGTTCAATCATTCAAACCATTATTAAACAATAAAAATGTGCTCACTCTCTCTGCTTTTCACACCTACTAAGCACAAATTCAAATATCATTCATTGTTCAAATTAAAATTTTAACTGCAGATCTAAACACCAATTCGAACACCAATTCAAACTACGTTGTTTGAAGTTTTATGTTTAAATAAAAAATTCAAACCAACAAATTCATATCAGTGAACCAAACGGGGCAATAAATCTTTTTGTTTTCTTGCTTACGACCCGGTTGAAGTTTGGTCGCAACGAAGGAAATAATGTACTTATATAACTTTATCATACCTATAGTAGTTCACTTTTAGTCAATAAAAAATAGTAGTTCTTATTATGAAGTAACAGTGAGAATGATGGAAGGGCGTGGGGGCCTAAAGTACAAAAAATGAATAAATTAATTGGGAAACGGAGAGGGTTAGGAAATTGAAAGAAATATTTTTACCTTTCAAAGCAAAATAAAAGGGAAACCGAGTTTTCAAATGGTAGGATTCACTGAATATATACTATTTTTTTCGCACTTATTGACATTTCTTATTTTACTTTTTCACACATTCTTGAACCATCCCCATTTTACTTATTATAAATCTCTTAAAATTTTTTAAAAAAATATCTACAAGTAAATTCACTCCATATATTATACTTTTCACAAATATATTCTTAAACCATCCCCTATTCTACTTGTTACATCCCTTTTAAAATTTTTAAAAAAAAATCCCCACAATTAAACTGTATGATTTTTCCTCGATAAAATTCAATTTAATAGTTTTCGTTTTTCAATGTTTGTTTTCTCCCAAATTTTTCTTCTCATAAATATACATACATGAGGTTTATACACTAATCAGAGGTTTTTGTTTCCAAAAACGTAATTATGGGGTTCGTATTAACGATTTGCACACACCGGGATTTAGAGCATATAATTTTCAGATGGAATAATTTTTTTAAAAGGATGGAGTGTGTATGGTCATTTTTAAAAAATAATTTATTATAAAGATTGTGAGAAGAATAAACTAAGGAGTGGTAATAGACTTCCGATAACCCTTTTTGTAATTTTATTAATGGATAATAGTAATAAGAAATTTTATGAAAAAAGAAGTGCGTAAAAAATAGAAGGAGGGGTATCAATGAATTTTCCTTTTTTTTTTTTTTTTTTTTTAGTAATAATATCCCAGTTGTTTTCTACCGAAAACAAAACTATACCCAATATGTGGATGTCATTTCTTCATCTAGTTAGAATCATACCCAAAAAAGATCCAATACGTGGTCCAATTAATTAATGCCAGAGTATAATTTCCAATTTTGGCTTGCTAATTCTTTCTCTTTGGGAGTATTAGAAAAAGAATTGTTCGTTCAGAAGGAACTTTTTGTCGTCTAAAGGAATGAAATTATTATTTGAGATCTGCTAATTATATTCGTTTAATTTATGTTTTAATTTGTCTTATCCAAATAGTTAAGTCTCATTTATTTTGAATAAAAAGTTAATGGTATTTTAATTATGAGAATTACCTTATTAAACCTCAAGTCTACAATTTTGACCGTGAACAATCACATTTTATTTCAAGGAAAAACAACATTATTTGGATATATATATGTATGTATGTTTATATCAATATTTGTAGGCGTGATTATGATATATTAGAGGGGCTAGCTGTAATACGTTGAAAGACAACATATATAATTATGTCGATCACCAATTGCGAGATGCCACATATAGAGTAACAGATTAGCACCACTGTCCAAGTAATTAGAACACGTGGGCAATAACTCTCTATCATGATTCACTTGGAGAACCATGCATTTTTTAATTGGTCGAGTCAACCACAAACTTTTGTCTCCCCTCTTTAAAAGGTATTGTCATTACCCAAAAACTATACAAAATATTTCATATATATGTATTGCAATATTACCGCAGACTACCTAAACAAAACGAAAATGGGTTTGGCATCTTCGTTACTCCCTAACTTCTTAATCAATGACCGTATTGAACCTATATTGATTTAAAAACATTACCCTCCAAAAGAGACAGTAGCATTTTATACCAAATATCACTACTTAATCAATTATCATTACTTTTAAGTTATCATCCTTTAATATTCTGCGCGTTCAAGAGCTAAAACGGGAGTATTTTAATTACTTGAAAATTTAATAAGAATGTTATGCCGCATTTATTTTTTTTCATCTTGTCTCGCACGATGAGATGTTCTTTGCATCTATTATAAATACTCTATTGATAATAATAAAATAAAAAAAGAAAAGACCTGTTTTAATTCTACACTACTAAAAGGTCCACAAAGCCCACGCAGAGAGAAAAAGAAAGGCACTATAACGGCCGAAACAACTAATTATGAACATATAATGTTGTATAATCATGATTAACAAGTCAAGTTGCACACGGCGCCGTAACTAGCTCCCCGTGATCCTTATAAAAGAGAGCCACTTCCCGTCCCATTCTTGCACATAAAACCCACTTCAAATAATATATACTAGTAATCCCTCTCCGCTAAAACCCCTCATTGGCAAACATCAAAACAATGAACTGCTTGCAGACATGGCCCGAACCAATTGTCCGAGTCCAATCCCTAGCAGAAAGTGGCATAAGAAAACTCCCAAATCGCTACATCAAACCCCACAACGAAAGGCCCCAACTCACGCTACTCAATCCGCAAGACGACATCAACGTCCCGGTCATTAGCCTGCAGGACTTGTTCTCCGGGAACGAGAGCCTCCGCGAGGCGACGCTGGCCTCCATATCGAGCGCCTGCCGAGAGTGGGGTTTTTTTCAGGTGGTGAACCACGGCGTGGACCCCGAGTTGATGAAGCGGGCCAGGGACACGTGGCGGGAGTTCTTTGAGCAGCCGCTGGAGGAGAAGCAGCGGTACGCCAACTCGCCGGATACCTACGAAGGGTACGGGAGCCGCCTCGGTGTTGAGAAGGCGGCGCTGTTGGATTGGAGCGACTACTTCTTTCTTCATTACATGCCTCCGTCCCTCAGGAAGCAGGAGAAGTGGCCTTCAATCCCTAATTCATGCAGGTAGAGTGACGTTACTATGTTGTTTTTTTTTTCTTTTAAAAAAAAAAGTGTTATGTATGACTTTTTTATTTTTATTTAATAAGATTTTTTTTTCCCCTTTGTGTCTTTGCATATAAATTATATATTTACAAGTCATATATGCGTTTTCTTGGTCAATGTTTTTCTATCTATACCAATAACGTGATTTAGACCACGTTCTGGAATAAGGCGTGTTGCCAAGTGTACGTGTGATCCAGTCGAGTTTATTATGTAAGGTGGTCTTTCGTTGTTATGTCCTTGGTTTATTGTACAGGGTTCATGTGATAAGGACATATACTTGCAAGAAATGCGCGTTTCCTTAATGTCAAAGAATAATTAAATACACTTGAGTGGCTCTCCTCTATGTGTTTGGATATTAGTAAAAGAATATCAAACAAAATGCAAACAATATATATTAGAGATGGTTAAAAATTTGCAAGATTAATTGCTGCTAATGAAGGTACTGAATTATGAGAAAATCTTTTGCAAACTATTTCTTTTTTCTATTCCTTCATGCTTCTTATTATGGAAGTAAGTGGGGGAAAAAAAAACTGTAATTGCTATTTCTCTATATATCTCCCTTAAAAAATATAAAAAAATAAAAAAATTTCTATATATCTCGCAATAGTAATTACTAAATATCTTTATTTTTTCCCCTTTGGGACAGACACTATTATATGGACTTCTCCATAGTTTGCTTCCTTTCTTTCTCACTCTATATATTATAATTACTTTTATAAGTATATGTCAACTCCAACATATTCCGGAATTATAACTACTTTAAAGACATACAGAGGACCAACATGTTGACGCACAAGTAGTAGTGCAAATTGCACTTCTTTTGCAATAAAAAGCACTTGGCAAATTGTTGCAGTTGTACTTGTTGCTTGTTGTCTGTGGTCTCCTGCAAATTCGAATCCTAGCCTTTTGACTGTTGCCACTAATTTTCATTTTTTTCATTTTTTTAATAATTGCTTAAAAATAAGAGTTGGCAAGTGCGATATATATCACTTGTTACTCACACATTAATATGTTGAATAAATATTGTAGGAATTTAATCACAGAATATGGAAATGAAGTGGTAAGATTATGTGGGACATTGATGAAGATTTTGTCTATAAACCTCGGCCTAGAAGAGGACCAACTTCAGAATGCTTTTGGAGGAGAGAACAATGATATTGGAGCTTGCTTAAGGGTGAATTTCTACCCTAAATGCCCTCAACCAGACCTTACCCTAGGGCTCTCCTCGCACTCGGACCCCGGTGGCATCACAGTTCTCCTGCCCGATGAAAACGTGCCTGGTCTCCAAGTACGTAAGGGCAATAACTGGATCACTGTTAAGCCTGCTCCAAATTCGTTCATAGTCAACATTGGAGATCAAATTCAGGTTCATTTTGGCTCTTATTTTCTTTTATTATAAGCACGATTACAACTAATTAATAATAGTGTTTATGTTTGTTCAATGTGATTAATTCTGTGGCACATTTCTCATAATTGTTATAGACATTGTTTACAATGGTGGAGCAACTTGTAGTTGAGTGTGGACACATTGCTCTACTTATAACACTTGATATTTCAATTTTACAATAAATTCCTATTAAACTTTTCAGTTTTATCTCTATATCTAAGAATATATATATGTATATATATTTCTTTCCACGCTCAGTAATTGGATTTATAATTATAAGTCTTTATTTAATAAAAAAAATATCTCTTATATTATTCTCTCTTTTTTTTTTTTGAGGATATCTCTTATATTGTTGTAGTACCCTCACTTGGAAACTTTTTCTCACTCTCTGTTACTGATTATTGTTTGCTGAATATTTATCATAACAGGTGCTAAGCAATGCAATCTACAAGAGTGTAGAGCACCGGGTGATCGCAAATTCAGTGAAAGGCCGCGTATCATTGGCGCTCTTTTATAACCCCAAGAGTGATTTTGTAATTGAACCAATGAAGCAACTTATTACAAAAGACCGGCCTGCACTGTACCCCGCCATGACTTTCGACGAGTACAGACTCTATGTTAGGACGAAGGGTCCTTGTGGCAAATCACAACTTGAATCCTTAAAATCCTTGAGATAATGATAAATCAACTAAATGATTCCCCTACAATATTATCAGTTGTACTACTAAAAAAACCACATATGGAGAAGTTGTTTGACAAAATAAAGAGTACTATTTAGTCAAGGGGACAACTTTGAATGGCCTAGAACTACTTTTTCAATCTTTTCTTTTTTTATTTAAGGTACCTTTTCACTCAAAAAAACTACTTTTGTTTGCCTCTACCAGTTAAGGCAATAAGTAGAATCATGCATGGAATCAGTAGTACAATGTGATTGAACTCATTTCCCCAATTCCATGTGAAGTTGTTGCATTTCTTGCCTATTTGTCAGTTTGATCGTGAAAGTGAAATGAATTTTGTGATGGGAATCGACCACATCCTATGCTAGCTTTTTATCCAGTTGCATGGAGACTAAAAGTTGCCTCGTTCAATTCCGGAAACAAAATCAATCATTCAATGTATATACTAATTTATACTCGCAGATTTCTCATATATATATATATATATATAGTATTCAAAAGCAATACGGACAAGACAAATCTTGATTACCAATATATGTAGCACACTACAAGAAAAAGGATTATTAGTGACGACAAAAAATCATTGCAAAAAATCGAGAGTCGTCACAAATAACGGTTTAGCGATCACTTATCATCGCAAACCTGTTGCTACAGTTGAATAGTCGCAAAAATAATTTTTGCGACCACACTATGTCGTCACAATAATATTTGAGACGACAATCGTCGCAAATGAGTCGCTACAATTATTTCATTGGGTACATCGTTAAGATGACATGGCAAAAAGTATTTGCGATGATGTTTTTCAAATTTTGTCGTTGCAAAAGACCCTATTGTGGCTGACGTGGCATATATTTTTTTCGACAACGTAAGATGACATGACAAATGTATTTGCGACGATTTTTTCCGAATTAAGTCGTCGCAAAAGACCCAGTTGTGACTGACGCGGCATATATTTTTTGTGACAACATTTGTCATCGCAAATACTATTTTAATTTTTTATTCATTTTTTCTCATTTTAATAATTCTAATAAATATAATTCATTATATTAAATATAAATAAAAATTAAATAATAAAAAATATAAATAAAAATGATTATGGTAAAAAGTAATTAATAAAATAAAAATATAATTATCGTAGAAATGTGCGGAAGTATAAATTGTTATATTAATAAAATTTTAATCTCCCAAATTAGTAACATCACTATAATTATCGTTATTATCATCAGAAGGATTCGGAGGCGGATGATCTAGACGGACATACGGCTCAAGAGGAGTAACTGCTGGGAAAGTCATGTTGGGGTGTATTTGAGTCATGATATCCTTATCATTCTGAGGCTCTCGTACATCTGAAGGTTTTACTGGTAAGTCCGTTGTAAGTATTCTTCTACGTGTGGTTCAAAACATGACGTAGAAGATCTTGCCGAGCGTGAGCAAGATGACGACGCATCCCCTCGATAAACTTTTTGTGGGAGTGTGCGACCCACTCCAATCTTGTGTCCTCTGCGGGTGCCCAGAAACTGCTCCATAATATCCTCCTCATTAATTGTTCCTGCCGCGGAGGTTCTAGAAGTAGCAGACTGCGTCTCGATTTGTATTTCTCTTTCTCCCTCCATCTGATGCTACAAATATTATAAAAAAAATAATTAAATACATAATGCGATTTAAATAAAAAAAAATAATTAAACATTACGAGTATACTTACAAAAGTCTGCTCAGCTTGGGGATTAACCCAAGCATCCCCATGACGATGCATGTCCCCCCAGTTATCAATGACGGACATCGGCTGTTGAGTCCCTATGTTAGACTGTATAGTAGTTTAAATGTATATGAATATAGTGTAATCGATTATCAAATTAACATTTATATGGAATAAATTATTAACAAATACTTACTTTCTTATCGTGATGTTAGGAGTACGACAGCCGACCATGAAAACTCGACTACTTTTGGTTGCTACGGTTAAGTTTATTGATCCCTGACTTTTTTTATTTATGATTACATTCAGTATTAGTAAATTTAACATTTATTATATATTTTATAAAAACAACATATAAAATAGATTCAATTACTGAAACTGGAATCTTCATGCTATGTGGGACTGAAGTGGTTTTCGTCATAAGCTTCTAAACAGCTGATGTTTCATCATATTTCTATCTTCTTGGCAAACCAAGTACAGCTTAGGTGTTTCTCACTAATTGGTTTGCCAAAAGAAGCAACAGAGGTTGAAGTTGAACAAGCAACATCTAAAAAGCTATCACAATTTCCACTATTCGGTTGTGAATTTTAATCTAATTCACAAATCTAAATTTAAAACCACAAATTATATCTAAAATCTAAAACAAAATTATAAAACATAACATAAATACCAAAATCAATTAATAAAATACCAAAATATTAACTCACAAAATCCAAACCCACAAATACCGGGGGTTAGAGAACGGTATGGCAGCAAAATGGGAGGGCGACGGCGGCTGGAATATGAGCGGCGACGGCCGAATCATGGGGTGGCGACGGCGAGAAAAAAACACCGTTTTCTGGTTTTTTCAGTTTTTTTCACAATATTTTGTGGTACAAATGAATTATTTGAAGAGAGAATGAAGTATTTAAGCTTTTTTTTAGAGATTTTGGACGGTATATGGCGGTTTTAGACGGAGAGGAGCCAAAAAAGCGCAAGAGCTCACCGGAAAAAATGGCGAAATGAGGGCTGGGCTCGGGGTTATACAGACAGTTTTTTGCGACGACATTATATCGTCGCAAAAAACATAACATAGTCGTCGCAATTAGTGCCAAAACGACGGCGTTCTTCTTCACCTCATTAATATTTTTGAGAATATTCTTCAGGAATATGCCCTGATTTTTCTCTTGCGACGACAATTTAACAATGTCGTTGCAAATAATTTTTAGGAAACCACCAAAGTCCCCGCCCTTTTTTTGGGAAAAATTTAATCCCATCTTATTTACGACGACACTGTGGTTGCAAAAAACATTTGTCCTTTATAGAATTTTTTGGAACTCTTTTTTCTGACGACACGTGTCGTCGCAAAAGAGTCGTTTTGGAAAGAATTTTCTGGATCCATTTTTTGTGACGATTTTATACATTGTCGTCACAAAAAGGAAAGAAATATCTGGAACCTGTTCCTGGGAAACCGGCAAATTTTCCGCCTCTTTTTGGCCACGTCACCGCCAACAGTAACCTTCTCTATTTGCGATGACATGTCCTGGCAAATATGTACAAACTAGCGCCAAAATTGTTGGCGCCAATGGTTAATAGCGACGACATGTCGTCGCTAATATGTATTTCTATTTTAGCAACGACATGTCGTCGTAATTATATCAATTTTGTGCAACGACATATCATCGCTAATACGGAATGTGACGACAAGTCGTTTAAAAATTTTGTTTTCTTTTCAGCGACGATATGTCGTCGCTAATATGGAAACTTTAGTAACGACAAATATCGTCGCTAATAACTTTTTTTGTTGTAGTGGTAAATTGTGGACGAAGATTGAAAGGTTCATTTTTTGTTTGTGGAGCAAAAATTTTCTCACCGCACATAATGAGGTGTTAATTTTCTTACTATATATAAAGTTGTATAACCGGGCCAAATTATGTTGGCATTATCCTGCTGCTATTTACTCTTGATACTTGACAAGATGTATTTGATGGTTCTTATATGATGCATGCAGCCTAACTTTTACCAGTCCAAATCAGTACTTGTGGCAACTGTGAATCTTGACGAACTGGTAAATAAGTTTCACGTGGGTAAGCAAAAAAAAAAAAACAAAAAACAAGTTTCACGTGGGTAATTCATACTTTTCTTTGGTTTTCAGTGACTTCGATCCCCATTTTTCAGACTAATCATGAATGTTTAAATTTGAGTGCTTTTTAGTCTAAGGTATCTCTACTTAATAGTGTATTTTTCTGATCATGAATATGATTAAAAATATATCAAAATGAAAATAAATACATATACAAAAATAACAAAACTTTTTTTTTAAACAATAACAAAATTTGATAACACATCCAAAGGTACAAAACAAAACATATTATTATGTAAAACTTTAAATCTATAATATCCAGAGATCTTAGAACAGTATGATTCTCACAGAATAAGAATTAGAAGCGTATCTTGACTCATTGCTTTGATTTAGAGAAGATCACCTATACAGGGAGTTTAAAAGAGAAGTAGAATCTAAGGGTCTGTTTGTTTCCGTTTCCATTTTTCATAGTTTTCGAGAATAAAAAATGAAAACGTGTAATGGAAACGTGTTTGGCGTAAAATTTTCCAAAATTTAAAAACAAAAACGATCTTGTCTTTTTCTGAAAATACTGCCCCCCCCCACCCCGTCTGCGACTGCCCACCCTCCCCCGTTGCTTCTACGACTGCGCGCCCC
>NW_010364200.1:510296-520013 GCF_000414095.1 Morus notabilis
ATTATTTAATATATTATTATTTATTTAATATATTATTAATTTAAATATTATTACATGTTTTTTAAAATTACACTACCAAACACAATTTCAGTTTTTTTAAACTGAAAACAATCTCAGAATAAAATTACCAAACGCATTTTCAGAAATGGTTCAAAAATAAAAATAAAAACGTTTTCGTTTTCATTTTTATACAAAAAATAAAAACGTTTTGGAACCAATTCCAAACGCACCCTAAGTTTCTCTCTCTAGACCCTCTGTAATCTTAACGTATTTTTTTGAATGAGAGAATATATATGATTTTTCGGTAGAGAGAGGACTAGACTCTTTTTATAGACCATAAATCAGTGTCTTCCATCAAAGCACACATCTCTTCATAAGATGCAGACATATCCTTTGATAAGAGTTGTAACCTCTTATAGCCAATAGAATTTTAGTAATAAGATAATTATTAAACCATTAAATAAATAATATTATTGGGCTATTATTTTATTATGTGGGCCACATAATTCTTACATTCTCCCACTTGGCCCATATAATATTCCTGACATGGTTTAATAGTAGAGCAATAATGTGCACAAGTATGTTATACTAAAACCTTTCCTTTAATTGACTACCACATAATATCATAATTAAACAAAAATACAATGTGTGTCATGGCGGTTGTGCATTACTAAATCAACGCACTCCCTTCCATATGCTATAGCATTAGACCTCTATTTAAAATGATTCATACTTGAGAGGTATAATAATGTCCACTTTAATGTCTTCGTTAAGACTATCTTGTCAAACATTAATCTATAACAATCATGTATACAAAATTGAAAACAAGATATACTGAGAACATAAGTGAGCTCATAGTGTCATATCATTAAATAAAAATAAACATAATATAATAACATTAATGACGTCTAATAACACTCATTCTTTCAACATGTTCATTAAATGTTTTGGGCGATAATCCTTTTGTTAAAGGATCTGCAATCATAAGATTCCTGAACTTCTTAGTTAACGACTAAGTACTTAATATCCATACGTTTCGCACCATCTGAATACTTGTCGTTTTTGAAAAAGAAGGCAGGCATTATCACAGTTTATTTTCAGCGACCTGGCTATACTGTCAACAACCCCAGGTCCTGAAATAAAATTCCGCATTCTTAGACATTATTGGCATATGAATGATGATAATGAATTAATTAGTACGCCTATCTAATTAAAATTGTGATAAATTAAATATTATATTGCGTTCCAATTAATCTAATCGACTCGATGCTGTGTGTAAATCTATAAGTAAACATGGAAAAGAATAAGGAAAAAGTGAAACCTATTTTTAGTCTGATCAGAGCATAGTCTGCACCTGTATATATTAGAAATAAGCGGTGGAGGAAAAATATAATTGCTTTTGAATTTTTGACTATATATTATATCCTGTAAGTGTACCAAAACACTTAGCTAGTACTGCTTATTATATTTGATCTTTCCTCAAAGTTGGAGTTATTGTTTGAAGAGTCAGCAGCAATATCTCAAATTACTGTTTCAATTTTTTAAAGTTTCAAACCTAATATTTTAGAAGAAAGAGTAAGGCAGAACAAAAGAAAAAATAACTTTCATCCAAGTACACGTTTTTTTGAAGTATAAAATCAATAAACTTTGAGTTGCTTTTCAAACTTTTTGAGCTTGTTTTCACATCCAATTTTGGTTGGCCGATATGGCCTCATAGGCACATTGATATTTACTTTATATAGACAACGCGAAACACGCATTACACAATTATATAGCTTTTTTTTATACTTTTAATAAAATTAAAGGAACAGCTAGGCATCTAGATTTCCAAAACGTGTATTGCTTCCTTTTAATCACCTTAGCTTTGTTCTTTTTAATACCACCTTGGCTTTACCGTAGCCTTTACAGTCTATTCCTTTGACCAGATGATTAAAAAGGAACCAATATTTTCTGAATGGCTTCTTTTATTTTTCTTTTTCCTCCTCCCGCACACCCTCACGTTTGGGGTAGCCTAACTTGGTTATTGGCCACTTTTATCGCATCAAAATTGAACCAATAATTAGGTTGTTATCCAACCTACTTTTAGCTGGATATTGTAAAATATACGTTTTTTATACTGGTGACTTCCCCCTCATTTCTTCTACTTTAATATGAGGTTGCTTGCTTTTCCTTCATGTCCCTCTAGTCATTTATTCAATCACCGGCTAGTCGCCAAGCTTTTGCCAGTTGTTTGGCATCTATATTAGAAAATCCTCCAATAGATTACCTACTGTAACCTACCTAGTACCATTCGTTAAACGATCAACTTGGCACTTGTTATCACTCACTAACGCCCAGTTTGGTACTTCTCCAACAATTAGTTTGGACCCAATTTGTGTTTGGTAGAAAATTAAAAATGCAATTACAGTAGAATATTGACTACTTTTTTCCTATAAGAAGAATATTGACTACTCATGCAGCATTATAGCATCTCCAATACACTTAGTATAGCACATCAAATTTGCTATTTTTTCACTTTTTAATGACAAATATAATATTGGCATTGCCGTGTGCTTTGGAGATGGTCTAAGTTAAAAGATAAATTAGAGATTACTTTTATTTTCACTTATGTGTTGACCAATTTTGCAAAAATCCCTAAAATTTCTTTTTTTTTTTAATATTGGATACCAAAATTTTCTAATTTCGATACTTAAGGACACTAAACTTGACAATCGTTGTCAGTATAGGGTGAGCATAAAGCATGTTCATGTAATCTTTTTATGACTTTACGAGAAATAAAGCATTGCATTTTAAGAATAAAATATATATTTGTAATTGCTAATTCTCCTGCAACCATTCACGTCACAACTATATGAAGAAAGAAATTACGTTTAAAGCATAAATAATCACGGTTAAATTCAAAAAAGAGGAGAGGGAGAATTTGATAATTTTAAATTTTAAATAAAGCAACAAAATAGGAAAGAAAGAAGGGGAAAACATGAGTATGCAATTTGTTAAGGGAAAGTAAATATCAAAGTTTGATTGACTGTATAATTTAGATATTTATTTACATACTCATTTTATCAAAGTGATTGACTATAAAAAATCAATTAAATTTAAAAGGAAAAGTAAATATCTAATATATAATGAGAAAAAAAAAACAGACTACAAAAAATAACAATTAACCAGAACATGCTTAAAATATCCCATAAGGGCAATTCTGGAAAAAACATGTCTTATAGAATTCAAATCGACATTTTTATAATATTATAAAATAGTTGATATTTTTAAAAATACAGCTTCTAAAATAGGTATTTTATGTAATTACTTCTTATATTTATAAGCAAAATATCATAAGGTAAGTTCTTTAGTTTTGTGTAAGAAGACTTCATATATTAGAGATATAATTTAATGACATACTAATTGGTAAATAGAGTTGGACACTTTATTTTGATCAGATTTTTAGTGGAATGATCTTTTTTAAATTGTATTAATAATATTATTAAATATAAATGTCTAAGTATCGTATGTCCTGTCAGTTCATTTTTAAATATTTAATTACTTTTATTGATTCAATTAGAATTTAATATCTGATTAATTTTTAATGACATGCCACATCAATAAAATTATTATTTTATTATGTTCTCAATAGTTTAGAGACATTTTGATATTGCGTTTGTATAGATCATTGGGCATTTTAAAATATGATACATATTTCAGATGACATTTATGCAAATAATTCATTGAACTACCTGCATAATAATTATCACGTCATCAAATTCATTAGTCAAATAAACAGAATAGGCAAAGTCAATAGCGTTTCAAAGTTTAGGAGCCGCGCATAGTGTTGGAACTTTAGGCCGGCCTGAGGCCTGAATTTTTTGGGCTCGGTAGGCAGGCCCAAATGCCGGTCCGTCCAACTTTATTTTTCGGGTTCGGGCTCGGGCAGCCTAAAAATGGACAACTCACTGGAGCCCGCCGCCGTGTTATCGCCGTCCTCTGGAGTTTTTTTGAATTTTTTCGGTCAAGCCCGATCTGCCTAAAGCCCAAGCCCGACCAACGGATATATTTTTGACTGTTGGAGCCCGACTCGAATCCCGAACCCAACGGCTATTTTTTTACCGTTACCCGATTTTTCTGTCCGAACCCGACCCACCGAAAAAAACCGTTGGATCCGAATTTGAGGGAAAAATCAATTTTTTAACTCAAAAATTTCCCTATAAATACCCCCATCCCCCACACATTTTTCTCACTCAAACTCTCTCAATCTCTCTCAATCTCTCTCACAATTTTTTCAAAAACTATCACAATATCTTAAAGCTCTCTCTCTCTCAAATCGCTATTATTTTTTTATAATGGATTCTTTTGGTTATAGTGGTATTTTCATTGATGCCTAACACAACGTGGAAGAAGGGTAATTTCCCACTAATGAATTTGTTACGCAGGAATCTGCTAATCCAAACCCTAGTGGACGTACTAGAGGTCGTGGTCGCAATGGTGGTGGGCGTGGAGAAGCGGTGAGTGCAAGTGCGACTACGTCTGCAAGTGTTGCAACCTTTTGGAGGAAATACAAGCGCACCTCGAGAGTTTGGGATCATTTCAACACAATTGAGGAGATCGACAATGAAGGTAACACTAAACATATAGCTCAATGTAAATATTATTTATCTAAATTACAAGGTGACATTATTCATTACACCACACACTTGAAAAGACACTCCAAAAAGTGTCTTCAAAAGCTTAGCCACTCCGGCGGACCAGAACTCCGCCAAACACAATTATCTTTTCATCGCACAACCGATGGTCTAACCACTTGGAAATACGATCCGCAAGTAGATCGTATAGAAGTTGCACGAATAATAACTGCATTAGATCAACCACTTAGTTTTGTAGAGTATCTTAATTGGCAACGATATATTAAAGTTGTACATAATCCTAATGCACAGTTCACTTCAAAAACTACTCTTAAGAAAGATTTATTAGAATTATTTAAAAAAGAAAAAGAAGCATTAATAAACCTTTTACACTCGATTAGCGGTTGTATTGCTTTAGCTGTAACTGGACATTACTTTAAAGGATTTGATTTAGATAAGAGAATATTAGGTTTTAAATGTATTTTAGGATCACATAGCGCCGATTTAATATTGTAACACCTCATAGAATTAAACGGGATTAATTAAGGTAATTAAGATTTATTAGTGTGCTTAATCTGGTTTAATTAATTTATTATTGATTAATAAATATTTCTGACATGTAAATTTAAATAATTTTAAGGTATTTAAATATTTTCAGTAATTACATTTTAACCCCAGAGTGTGTGTAGACACATTTTCTGGAATGTCTTTTAAATATTTGGACACCTGTTTTTCTTTTTCTTTTCCTTTTTCTTTTCCTTTCTTTCCTTTTCCTTCCCGTGCATTCTTCGCTCTCTCTCACTCTCACTCTCGCTCTCTCTCTCTCTCTCTCTCTCTCTCTCTCTCTTCCATTTTCGTTTTGAATCAACCGGATCTTGAACCAAAGAAGGATTTAAAGAGTTTTCAACATCAAGATTGCAAGTGCGACTACGTCTGCAAGTGTTGCAACCTTTTGGAGGAAATACAAGCGCACCTCGAGAGTTTGGGATCATTTCAACACAATTGAGGAGATCGACAATGAAGGTAACACTAAACATATAGCTCAATGTAAATATTATTTATCTAAATTACAAGGTGACATTATTCATTACACCACACACTTGAAAAGACACTCCAAAAAGTGTCTTCAAAAGCTTAGCCACTCCGGCGGACCAGAACTCCGCCAAACACAATTATCTTTTCATCGCACAACCGATGGTCTAACCACTTGGAAATACGATCCGCAAGTAGATCGTATAGAAGTTGCACGAATAATAACTGCATTAGATCAACCACTTAGTTTTGTAGAGTATCTTAATTAGCAACGATATATTAAAGTTGTACATAATCCTAATGCACAGTTCACTTCAAAAACTACTCTTAAGAAAGATTTATTAGAATTATTTAAAAAAGAAAAAGAAGCATTAATAAACCTTTTACACTCGATTAGCGGTTGTATTGCTTTAGCTGTAACTGGACATTACTTTAAAGGATTTGATTTAGATAAGAGAATATTAGGTTTTAAATGTATTTTAGGATCACATAGCGCCGATTTAATATTGTAACACCTCATAGAATTAAACGGGATTAATTAAGGTAATTAAGATTTATTAGTGTGCTTAATCTGGTTTAATTAATTTATTATTGATTAATAAATATTTCTGACATGTAAATTTAAATAATTTTAAGGTATTTAAATATTTTCAGTAATTACATTTTAACCCCAGAGTGTGTGTAGACACATTTTCTGGAATGTCTTTTAAATATTTGGACACCTGTTTTTCTTTTTCTTTTCCTTTTTCCTTTCCTTTCTTTCCTTTTCCTTCCCGTGCATTCTCCGCTCTCTCTCACTCTCACTCTCGTTCTCTCTTTCTCTCTCTCTCTCTCTCTTCCATTTTCGTTTTGAATCAACCGGATCTTGAACCAAAGAAGGATTTAAAGAGTTTTCAACATCAAGATAAGGATTTGAGGTAAGATTTCTGAAAAACTTCTCTTGAATCTCAGATTTTTCAGATTTGAAAACCTATTTTTGGTTCGAAATAGATTTTCATGGATTTTGAGTAAAATCCCAGTAGAAATTGGGGATTTTTTATTCTTTGGATTTGATTGGTCATTTGGAACCTGGATTGGGTGATTCCCTTTGAAATATTTTGAATTGGAACTCAGATTGCAGGTTTTCGGACTGATTTGGTGAGTTTCCTCGCACTTTAGTTCTCCACCGGTCGACTGGATTGCACTCCATCAGGTCGACCTATACGATCGACCGAATTGCACACCACCATTCAACCGGTGGTGTTGCACTGCTCTGTCACCGGTGTACACGGGGTTTGACCCTGTTTTGCTGAAAAACCCTATTTTGACCTCGATTTTTTAGGAGAACCTAAATTAGCTTCATTTGGGGACCTAGAATGAATGGATTAGCATCTTTAATCCATGTTTTGAGATTGAAAACCCTTGGAATGATGATTTGAAACATGAAATGGTTTGTGAAACCGGTAATTGAATTATGGCACACTAATAGGAAATCGAAGTGTATAATTGGTATTGAATTGCTTTAGGAATGAGAATTGGATCCTAAAGTGTGGTTTTGTATCAGTGCTAGCTGAGGACTCGAATTTAGGGGCTTGAGGAAGCGAAAGCCGGAATAGAGTAACACTAGCCACATGTTTAATATTGTGAGGTAGGATTCCTATCCCTTTCTTTGGCAGCCTGATTTTAAAAAGAGTTTTGGTCTTGCAAATGTTTTAAAGAAAGGGCATGTTTGCGAAAGAAAAACATGTTTAAAACAATAACATGATTTTAACTATTGGAATTATAATGAACTGTTTCATAAAGTTTAATGAATGATTTCTTAAGACAAGAGATCTTACGAATCGGTAAACCGGCTGATGGCCTAGATAGGATGTGGAGAGTGCATCCTTGGGGGTAGAACCCGAAACCCGGCCCGGGGGTGATAAGGCTTGTGCTTGTGGTTGTGTAAGTAATTTATCATAGTATAAATTACTTGCTAATGCCTCTAATACAGAGATTTTCAGTTATATTTCCTTTCAAAAAAAAGGATGTGAGGTTCCCGCTGTTGTGTTGGAACTGAATGTCTTAGGGCATGTTCTTTTGTCCAAAAAACTCAAAAAAAGGCAACTCGAGTTCTAACTTTATTCAAGTTCATGTTCTTTTAAGTTTCAACTTTATTCAACTTTACTCAACTTTATTCAAGTTACAACTTCAAGTCAAGTTATAACTCAAATTCAACTCAAAAACTACACTCAAGTTACACTCTAAAAGAACAACCCCTTATTTACTTATTCATTTATTTATTTACTTGCTTACTCATTTATTGATTGGTTTACAAAGTTATTTCAAAATATATCTTACTGGGCCTTTCGCTCACATTTTATCTGTTTTATAAATATTAACCCTTCTCAGGCAACTCTAGGAGCAGTACGGAGTAGCTGAGTTAGTTGCTATCACCGGGTTTGGTGAGGATTGTGTTTGTCCTCCTTGTATACGAATGTAAGAATCGTATATGCTGTAAACTCTGAACTCTGAATTTCTAGACTGCGATTGATGTCTGTAATGTTATTTACATGTTCATATATGTACAATATTGCATATCCTATGGGAGAAGCCCTGAACGGTTCAGAAAGTGGGGCAGGTCCCGTGACTTTCTTGTAATTTATTTTCAGCTAAATATGTGGGGCTCGTTTGGAATTTCTTTGATATTTTTACTTTCGGGTTTTTATTACTATATTTTAAAATTCTTAATCGCGTTTAACTCCTAAACAAGCCTCCACGTCACTGACCCTGGCTTCGGGGCGTGACAAATATATAATACAATTTTAAATGTTATTGATGAATTTAGATTAAGAGATAAAGTAATGGCTATAACATTAGATAATGCTAGTGTAAATACTAAAGCAATTTAGTACTTTAAAAATGATTTAAGTTTATTCGGTGATGCTACTATTTTTCACCAACGTTGTGCGTGCCACGTAATTAATTTAATAGTTAAATCATGTTTAAAAGAAATGGGTACTCACATTAAAAGAATTAGAGATAGTATTGCATGGATTCAAGTTAGTAACCAAAGAGAACAAGATTGGTTTAGGTTCTTACAAGCATTAAATATACCTCCTAGAGCATTAGCCTTAGATATGCCCGTAAGATGGAACTCAACTTATATTATGCTTCAACAATGCATCCCCTATAAGGATGCTATAACAAACTATATTTGTGCAAAATTAGGAACAAGACATATAGAGGCATATGATTGGCAAATTGCTGAAGTTTTGTATCAATTTTTAGGTAGGTTTCATGAATATACTTTAAAACTTAGTGGAACATATTACCCAACATAACCTTTAGCTTTGGGTGAACTTTTAACAATTAGTATTTTATTTAGTGAATATAGGGCAGACCCAATCTTAGGAGTTCTTATCCATTCTATGGAAAAGAAATTTAAAAAATATTGGTTTAAGTTGCATTTGTTGTATGGTTTGGGTACTATTTTTTATCCTAGATTAAAATTAGACGGTTTAAAAAGTGGTTTAGAAAACTTAGGTGAATTTTTAGGCATCAATTGTTATGACCAATTTCCAACAATAAAGGAAAAAATATTTTTGATCTATAGTAAATATGAGAATAGGTTTAGAAGCACAAACTCTGGAGTACAGGAACCACAACAACAAGATGAAAACCCACATTCATTCTTGAATGTTTTCGGGTTGAAGAAGAAGAAGAAGACAACTCAAACAGAAGCTGGGAATGAATCTTCATCAACAGGTGGCAGCGGCGACGGTGGCTTCAACGAGCTTATGGCGTACCTTAGTGAGAGCTTAGTAGTCAACGATACTAGAGAATCATTTGACTTAGTTCAATGGTGGAGGACACGAGTATTAACTTAGCCAATCCTAGCTCGATTGGCAATGGATATATTTTTTATCCCAGTCTCCACTGTTTCATCTGAACAAGCCTTCAAGACGACAAGACGAATACTTGAGGAACGCTGAAACGCGTTGCAAAGGGACCTTGTTGAAGCCTTGGTCTGTATTAAGGATTGGAATCGTGCCGATTAACGTATACAGGATACAATTTCACCGGCAAGTCAAGAATGGATCGATGAATTTAA
>NW_010364201.1:0-210 GCF_000414095.1 Morus notabilis
GTTTGATCGAAGCTCTCTTCGTGATCTATAGCTGCCACGGGAACGGTGACGACCTTTGGTGTCATAACAGGGCCGGCCCATCAGACGTTATATCGAAGCTCTCTTCGCACCCTACCACCGCCACTGGAATGGCGACAACGTTTGGTGTTGAAACGAGGCCCATCAGCCATTAGATCGAAGCTCTCTTCGCACTCTACAACCGCCCCAGGA
>NW_010364201.1:322-455 GCF_000414095.1 Morus notabilis
CCATCATATCGAAGCTCTCTCCCCCCTCTGCAACTGCCACGAATTTAGCGACAACTTTTTGTGTCGTAACGGGGCCAGCCCATCGAGGTTATATCGAAGCTCTCTTCGCGCTCTACCACTGTCACTAGAATGG
>NW_010364202.1:0-338 GCF_000414095.1 Morus notabilis
TTGCGAAGAGAGCTTCGATCTAACGGCTAATAGGGCCCGTTACGACAAAGAAAATTGTCACGGTTTCGTCGCGGTTGTAGAGGACGAAGAGAGCTTTGATCAAACGGATGATGGGCCCCGTTACGACACCAAAAGTTTCGCCGTTCCCGTGCCAGTTGTCGATCACGAAGAGAGCTTTGATCAAACCGCTGATGGGCCCCATTTCAACACCAAAAGTTGTCGCTGTTCCCGTGGCGGTTGTAGGGCGCGTAGAGAGCTTCGATCTAACGCCCAATGGGCCCCGTTAGGACACCAAAAGTTTTTGCCTAAAACGTGGCAGCTGTAGATCGCGAAGAGAG
>NW_010364202.1:369-574 GCF_000414095.1 Morus notabilis
GTCACCATTCCCGTGGCGGTTGTAGAGTGCGAAGAGAGCCTCGATCTGACGGATTATGGGCACCGTTACGACACCAAAACTTTTCACCGTTCCCGTGGAACTCATAGATCGCGAAGAGGGCATCGATCTAACGGCTGATGGGCCGATCCGGGACCACCCCAGGGCCGTACCGGGGCCTCCCCGCGGCCTTACCGGGGCCGCCCCG
>NW_010364203.1:0-216 GCF_000414095.1 Morus notabilis
CCCGTTAGGACACCAAAAGTTTTCGCCAAAAACGTGGCAATTGTAGATCAAGATGAGAGTTTCGATCTAACGGCTGATGGGCCCCATTACGACACCAAAAGTTGTCATCGTTCCCGTGTCATTCGTAGATCGCTAAGAGAGCTTTTTCTATCTAACGACTGATGGGTCCCATTACGACACCCAAATTTATTCGCCCTTCCCGGGGTGGTTGTAGAG
>NW_010364204.1:0-250 GCF_000414095.1 Morus notabilis
ACAAATTTTGGTGTCGTAACGGGGCCCATCAGTCGTTAGATCGAAGCAACCTTCGCGATCTACAACTGGCACAAGAATGGCGACAACTTTTTGTGTCGTAATGGGTCCCATAATCCCTCAGATCAAAGCTCTCTTCGCCCTCTACAACCGCAACGAATAAAGCGACAACTTTTGGTGTCGTAACAAGGCCGGTCCATCAGAGGTTATATCGAAGCTCTCTTCGTGCTCTACCACTGCCACTAGAATGGCG
>NW_010364204.1:579-820 GCF_000414095.1 Morus notabilis
GGCTTCGTTACGACACCAAATGTTTTCACCGTTCCCATGCCATTCGAAGATCGCAATGAGAGCTTCGATCTAACGGTTGATGGGCCCCGTTACGACACCAAAAGTTTCACCATTCCCGTGGTAGTTGTAGATCACGAAGAGAGCTTCGATCAAACCACTGATGGGACCCATTTCAATACCAAAAGTTGTCATCGTTCCCGTGACGATTGTAGGGCGCGAAGAGAGCTTCGATCTAATGCCC
>NW_010364205.1:0-51967 GCF_000414095.1 Morus notabilis
AAAAAATAAATATATATATATATATATATATATATATATATATATATATACCAGTAGAGTATACCGATACCGATAGAGTATTTTCTCATGCGCCGTATTACATGATTAATTCTTCTATTTTTAAAAGTAAAGTTCATCTTCACAAACGTCAATTCCATATGACTTCTTCTAGGTGGTAGAATAAGAAGTAAATATGAAGAACCACTAATAGCAAGAAATGCAGGTAAAAACTTGTCGGGGTGTGAATTCGTACGGTCCTTAATTATCATGAGTTGTGCCCAGTTAGTTGGGAGAGACGAGCACAAGACATGCAACCTACTTATCTTGTAATAAGGACCCATGCATGTGGTTGCTTTGGTTAGGTCATAAGAAGTTGTTGTGTGAAGTCTAAGGAATTAAACTGCCCAAACTGCATTTACATGTCATTGATGATCATATATCAATATTAAATGAGAAAACAAGATAAATACCTGTTAGAATACATGGATCTGAATTTTTATTTCTTACTCTTTATTAATATTCTCTTTAATTAAACAATTATATTAACCAAAAGGCCGGTATTAATCAAGAATAAAGAGTAAAATTCAGACCCCTACATAAAGTAAGTTCAGCGATTTTCTCATATGACTTTATATCGGCCAAGTTTATGCTTAGTTTCTCTCTAGCTCTTCGACATTAAGGTTCTCATTATGACTAATTACACAATAATTAAGACAATACTACTCCTAACGTGACTATTTATTTATTTATTATGTCCAAATAAACATAACAAGTGGGAAAAGAAAAGCAATAGATAACATTATTCATTAAAGTAAATCTGTATGATCATGTCATTCTCCAAGAATTATAAAAGTAGAATTTTTTTTTTCTCTTTTATAATGTGTCTAAATTTAACGTGCATTTACAATACTTTTGGAATTTTTTTTTTACTAGCATTCATTAACTTTAAGAGTTTGATTAATGGTCGGGCAAAACAACTGATCATTGACTAGCCATTTCCTTTGTTTTGTATTATCTTATTTGTATGCACACAATTTTTACCTAATTTGTTGGAGTGGATTTCTCAACATTAAAGTTCCTCTTTTTAACTGTCTTTTTTGTCATTATCTACCTTGGGTCACCGAGAATGTAGCAGAAGACGTTCTCATACTCAAGTCAAGCAAACAGCTGTAAGAGTGAAGAATAGCATATGATTTATTTATTTATATATTTTTTTAGGGAGAAATAGCAGAGTTTGTAGAATATATATGTGTGTATATATATATATATATATATATATGGAACCTAATGTTTTCTTTATGGATAAGGTGATCAATCAAAAAATTCTTTATGACCATTCTCATTGATACACGTGATCACCTGTTAATTAGGACTTTGAAAATATTTAGGAATTTTCTTATTAGGAATGATTAAGGAAAATAGTTGCCATTTCCCCTAGAACATTGGCACATGTCACATTTCAAATGGGACACTCGAAATCGAGTGTCGAATCAATTATATCCATTAAGAGGCCAAGTGATTAATCAGAGGGAGAGAGGTATTAGGTATGAATCAAACCCTTAACCAATTTCTTAATTAAACGTATTTTGTTAATTAGCTGGTTTTGGACATTGTAATGAAGGACGTTGTAATGCTTCTATGTTTATGTGTTTGTTAGGAGTTTGGGTCACCCGGGGGCCAGGGATTGTACAAAAAGGGTCTCGTTTTCGTCGTTTGTTTGTTTGCAAGTGGAGCAGTCTGAGACTCTTACCCATTGGTGTTCATTTGTGGTAACCAAAATGCCGGTATTAATCAAGAATAAAGAGTAAAATTCAGACCCCTACATAAAGTAAGTTCAGCGATTTTCTCACATGGAATGGAATGATATGACTTTATATCGGCCAAGTTTATGCTTAGTTTCTCTCTAGCTCTTCGACATTAAGGTTCTCATTATGATTAATTACACAATAATTAAGACAATACTACTCCTAACGTGACTATTTATTTATTTATTATGTCCAAATAAACATAAAAAGTAGGAAAAGAAAAGCAATAGATAACATTATTCATTAAAGTAAATCTGTATGATCATGTCATTCTCCAAGAATTATAAAAGTAGAATTTTTTTTTTCTCTTTTATAATGTGTCTAAATTTAACGTGCATTTACAATACTTTTGGAATTTTTTTTTTACTAGCATTCATTAACTTTAAGAGTTTGATTAATGGTCGGGCAAAACAACTGATCATTGACTAGCCATTTCCTTTGTTTTGTATTATCTTATTTGTATGCACACAATTTTTACCTAATTTGTTGGAGTGGATTTCTCAACATTAAAGTTCCTCTTTTTAACTGTCTTTTTTGTCATTATCTACCTTGGGTCACCGAGAATGTAGCAGAAGATGTTCTGATACTCAAGTCAAGCAAACAGCTGTAAGAGTGAAGAATAGCATATGATTTATTTATTTATATATTTTTTTAGGGAGAAATAGCAGAGTTTGTAGAATATATATATATATATATATATATGGAACCTAATGCTTTCTTTATGGATAAGGTGATCAATCAAAAAATTCTTTATGACCATTCTCATTGATACACGTGATCACCTGTTAATTAGGACTTTGAAAATATTTAGGAATTTTCTTATTAGGAATGATTAAGGAAATTATTTGGCATTTCCCCTAGAACATTGGCACATGTCACATTCCAAATGGGACACTCCAAATCGAGTGTCGAATCAATAATATCCATTAAGAGGCCAAGTGATTAAGCATTGATCAGAGGGAGAGAGATATATTAGGTATGAATTAAACCTTCAACCAATTTCTTAATTAAACGTATTTTGTTAAGCTGGTTTTGGACATTGTAATGAAGGACGTTGTAATGCTTCTATGTTTATGTGTTTGTTAGGAGTTTGGGTCACCCGGGGGCCAGGGATTGTACAAAAAGGGTCTCGTTTTCGTCGTTTGTTTGTTTGCAAGTGGAGCAGTCTGAGACTCTTACCCATTGGTGTTCATTTGTGGGCAAACATGTCTGCAGGTGAAATGGTATCTTTCTACATGTCTTGTCATTCTTATGCCTTTCTCCAGAATGTCTGGTAAATCAATAATCATGTCTTGTGTGGCTTACAAATGTTAACGAAAATAGTGATAAATAATAGGTAACATTTATGATGCAGTAGCAGCGTATCAGTAGATATTATTATTTTAATCATTAAAATAATTTATTAACAGTGATACAAATTTATTTATAATCATAAATCATACTGTTAAAAAGTTAATTCAATAATTATAATAACAGCGTTTACCGTTAGAAGAAAATTACAATTCTTCTCATAAGCTTTGCCTAATAATTATAAATCCATTGAAATTTTATGAGTCACACCCCATACGTACTCCATTCTTTTTTAGAATGCATGCATGAAATCTCAACTTAAAGACTACATCATTTATTAAATTTTAGCTTTTTATCACTTGATAATTTAGAGTTTATTTTTCTTTTCTAAAGAGCTCATATTGTTTTTATTTTTTCCATCACGCAATAACTAAAAATAGGATTATGTTCATCTCAGGAAAAAAGTATTGGGTAGTCCTATCAAAGACACTAAAAAGAAAAACATATCGACACACTTAAAAAAAAAAAACACATCTCTCTTCTTTTGGATATACAAATTTCATCTTTTTCAACTATTAGATGATGGAAAAATGATCTAATTAGTTGTTGAAAAATGTTATTTTTATAATATCAACTGCGGCTAGGTGAAAGCTACTCCACAAAAATTTTAAACATATATTTACAATCTAAAAAAAATATTACGTGGGTCAAGTTTATATCGGGTCGGCGCAGAAAGTGAACTCAACTCTAGATAATTAAATGTGAAGTTAGATGGATCAACCTAACATCGTAGTTGTCTCTAGTACATAGTTGAACCATCCGATTAAAATTAGATGGATTATGCGGGTTATTGAGTTTTTTAGGCCCCATTTATTTTACCGATTCAAGTTTAGAATTCAAGTTTTGCTACAGTAAAAAGCTCTCAAAGACAGGCACATCTAACTTTTTTGTTATAGTAAAAAGCTCTCACATAAAGTCACGTCTCAACTCGAATTAAAAACTAAAATCAACGAACTAAATAGGTCATTATTTACCCCAATCATGATGGTAAAATTTGCATCAATCCATTTGTATAATAAGTTTGCTTCTTTTTTAATTTTTGAAAATAAGATGGTACCTAGCTTTGAACTAGACATGAGCTACATTATTTTACACGTTATTATTCGTCCCATATGTTGCAAGACCTCTTTGTGTTTCGAAGTGATTGATAGCGTTATCATATTCAAATGTAGCAAGAACGATTATGATAATATATTTTTTTTAAACAACAATTAATGTGATAGTTTTTAATTCAACATCGATCAATAAAAATTTCTTATTGACTGTTTATGTGATACATTGACATTCGATGACAGTATTATGATAGTGATGTTTAGTACATCTATTTAAGTAATCTAATTGATTTTTTTATTTCATTTTATTGCAAGTTGTTGTCACAGTGTCCTCTCTATGACTAATATAAACGTTACATTTGGGTCTCAAAGAAACCTTTTGGTACTTAATCTAATTATTATTCTAGAATTCATATTTTCATTAGGATATTAAACTCATAATTAGCATGTTTATTATTTCACATTAGAGAATTGAACTATAATGTGAAAACTTTTTTTTTTTTTTTTTTCCTTCTTAGATGAAGCATGAATCACACCTTTTTCTGACCTCATTTTATTAATACTCCCTCTATTTTGTATATTTATCGTAGCTTAGAATTCCTAATTTATAACCAAATAGAAAAGAAAAAGAAAAAAAAAACAGCCCACAGGCTTGTTGCCGGAAAAGTTCGGCATTACCGTGTAGTTCGTATAATATCTGTCATACTAATTTGTCCATAGTCTTTAGCTAATTCCCTAATACAACAACAGTTTTCAATATATATATTTTTTAAAGTTTTTTTGGAAAGGAAATATTTAGCTAATTTCATAATCACAAAGTTTCTCGGTTTAATCACCAAACACATACAATTAAAATGTATTTGAATTCGAAAATCTAAGACCAATTCTAAGTAGCAAAGTTTTACAAACAATGCATCAATTAATTTGATAATTTTAGTGCCATTTGTTATATTAAAACCTGGAAATCACGCACTCTTGAGTAATGGTTAATTTGTGTATAGCTGAAAAAAAAAACATTCACATTATTCAGACAGCATAAATCCACATTATTAATTGGTAATATTTAGTGTTAAAATAATTAACTAAATGGTGGAAACGATAAAAAGAATTAAATATCGTTCCGTATGCATCTTTTATTGGAACTTAGGGCCCGTTTAGTTTGCTGATTCGAGTTTTTAATTTGAGTTGAGATGTGATTTTATGTGAAAGCTTTTTACTGTAGTAAAAAAGTTAAATGTGACTATTTTTTAGAGCATTTTACTGTAGCAAAACTAAAATTCTAAACTCAAATCGGTAAAATGAACATGGCCTTAGTTTTGTTTTGGGGAAACATTGAGTTTAAACTGAATAAAAAGAATTAAATATCGTTCCGTATGCATCTTCTATTGGAACTTAGTTTTGTTTTGGGGGAACATTGAGTTTAAACTGAACTTATGATCAATTTTAATTTTTTTTTTTTTAGGAAATCTTTATGGTAAGACGTATATTTTTACTCCACTAGTAAGAATTGTTATTTTTTAACTGTTATATTAATTTTTTAATAGTCATATTTATGCATGTATGCCTTGAAAATTTACAGTTCGGTACAGAATTGCTCATACTCAAATCAAATTATTAAAAAACTAACCTAACAACTAAAACACAATTCCTACAGTAAGAGCAAAATTGCATGTCATACATAAGTTTTGTCTCTTTTTTTAAAGCATGTAAATTTTGCGACATTGAAATATGTAGATTAATTCCTTAAAAAAATAGAAATAATGAAGCAAATAACATATTTTATAGTAAATAATTGACGTAAATAGCAGATTTTAAAACTATTTGAAATAAGGGAGAAAGAAGGAAATAGACCAAGACTTGAGATGAATTAAAATTAATAGGCTAATAGTTTACATAAGTTAATAAATAGGCCAAATTATTATTTTTGTCCATAACTTGTCTGGTTATGAACCATAACTTGACAAGTTATTGTCCATAATTCACAGTTTTTGTCCATAACTTGTATGACTATGAACCATAACTTGACAAGTTTGTTCATAACTTATCTGGTTATGAACTATAACTTGACAAATTATGACCTATTAATTTCTATAACTAAAAATTAGTCTATATAATTTCTTAAGCTTTTCATATTGGCCTATTTTCTACTATTTCCGTTGAAATAAATAACAGTTTACCGTGTAAATGTTCTTTTACCACTAGTAAAAAGATTTTTTTCATGTACATTTTCTTTTTATAATGAAAGATTTTTCCACATAAATAAAGATTTTTTACCGCATAAATTATTTTTTTAAGGATAAAATTATTTTGATATATTGTGTTATAGTAAAATATGCTCTTGGTACCTTATGTTTTTTTAATATTAAAGTGGTGCCTCAATATTTTTAAAAAAAATTTCTTGATAGCCTGAAATTAATTTTTAAGATATAAAATGACCTTAGTACCATTTTATTTAATTAATCAAAATCTAATAAATCTAAAAAAAATGAAATTTTTTGTTTAATTATTTTCTTTTAAATATTTTAATGTTTTAAAACATTTTCATATTTTTTTTAAGAAATACTGATCCTTATTTAATTAATAAAAATAATAATTTAGACATTACATGTCATAAAAATTAATTTTAAAGTATTAAGAATATATTTTTAAAAACGTTAAGATATTATTTTAATATAAAAATATAAAATATTAAGAGCGTGTTTTGTTAGAATACATAATATTAAAATGATTTTATCCCTTTTCTTTTAAGTTCAACCCACTTTTTATTTTGTACAAATAAATAAATCAAAACCTTAAGTTGAACCACTTGAACGCGACGCTTCAACCAAGCAAATTTAACAAGATTTGTCAAAAACTGGTTGGTTCAAACCACTTGAAGTAGGTTACTAAACGGACCTGATTTTACTAATCTATCCTTTCTATAAGAATGTAATTACCGGGACAGAATCTTGTCTCAGCCCTAAAATCGGGGACACGTGTAACAAGTAAACCGGTGATAAAGAGTCATGGAGTTGACTATTGACAATTAGTCTAGTGTTAGAACCCTAGCGCCTAGAGACTAGAGACAGCCTTGGGGACAGTTAGTTAACCCTGCTTGGTTTAAATCCCGAAGAGTTCGGGCCTCGCCTCGATAGAACAAAATCCACGAACCTTTAACCATGGTTAATGTAATCTGGTTAAGCATTTCCCTCTTTTTCAGTTTAAGCGGTCCACGAAACTCACCGATATCTCAACCATTTTTTGCCGATTCATACGCTAGAAAATCTCATCTTCTTGGGATTATCAGATTTTCAATTTTTTTTTTTTTTTGCTCGAAGATTTTCATTTATTTATACTTAATGGAAAACAGTTCATTAACTAATTCCATGCTTCTTTTATGCCGATCACAACTTCTCCACTTGCTTAGGCTGACGTGTGCGTTACACGGGATGATCAGGGGATGTTGGCTAGTGGCTTGTTTGATTGGCCTATTATTAGCGCTAGATTTTTTTTTTTTTGAAAATTAAATGAGATTTTTACCGTAGGTCTTCTAAAAAATGAGTTATCAATAATTTTTTATTTTTTATTATAAAATTTTAATAAAAATGATCTGTTTTACATATTCTAAAAACATACATTATTAGTAAGAAGTCATACCATAAAAGATTTAAATTTATAAAAATTGACTACTTTTTTTTTTAACATTCAAAAACTGAAATTGGATTTGATAGTACATTTCAAAAGTATATGTACCTTAATTTCTTCTTAACTTTTTTTAAAGATAGTTAACAAAAAATATATGATATAATAGTTTATAACTATGCCCTATAACTATGGATAATTTATTTTTTCCATACACTAAAAAACCTTCAAGACATCTAACAATGTGTAAAAATAATGAAACATGTATTCTAAAAAAAAAGTAATGGAACATGTAAAGTACAATTGATGGATGCCAATGACATTACTTAATGATTTAGCAAAAATGAAATTACTTAATGACTGAAAAATCCAACATGATTTCTATTAAAGAAAACGAAGAAAAAAGTTTGAAACATAATTTTTTATTTGGATAGTTTACGAAATTCAAATTCGTATTAACACATTTGTAAAGATTAACAACATATCATATATGAGTGTACTAATAAAAAAAATTAAAAACTAATATAATATTCTGGTATTACATGAACAGAGTGAAAAAACCGCGCCTGAAAGTGAGAGTAAAAGATAAGAGAAAACATGCGTGTGTGTTTGCACAAACAAAAATACAAATAAATAAAAAGAACAGAATAGTCCGTGTAAAAATAAATTAGCCTTAATTACTTTTCAATCGTTAAATATATATTAAAATTTATTTATTTAATAATTAAAAGTTTAAGACTATAAATATAACAGACTACTAAAGAAACTCTTTAACAAAAATACAACTAAAATTTGTTCAAACGATCCGAAACCACCGTCGACTAAAAACAAGCACGTAAATCTCTGCTGTAATCTTAATTATATATTTTACATATTATCTATGACAAATAAATAAATTATATATAAAAAAAGAAATAAAAATCTGTTTTAGTTTCTCACAGTGACAGTCCAAACAGTGAGGTCGGCAACGACGCCTCAATTCAACCATTTCTATATAAAAAATTTGCCGGTGCATGTTGTCTGTCTGTGTGTCGGACACTGTGCGGCTTGTTTTTGTATTTCTATATGCATATATATATATATATATCTATATATACACCAACAAACTCGTTTTCCTTTTTCAAGCGAAAAAAAGAAAAAACTCTTTTTCCTTTCTTTCACACTCAAACCCCCACTCTTCAGTCTTCACCACCAGTACCCTTTTTATTACCTTTTTCCTCTTACTTTCCCAGGAAAATTCTCCGGCCTCTCTTTTTTATCGTTTTCTTTTCCGCTAAAAATTCTTATTGTTGTGTTGCTCTTGTCTTGAATTGCTTTAGCGTTCGTCGCTCTGCTTTTCAACTTCCGGCGAAAGGTAATAAATTCCCGATTCCGTTTTCATTTTTCGATTTTCTCCCTCTAGGTTGTTTGGTTTCGGAGAAAAATTCTAATTCAGCTATTTTCGGTTTTGCTTTGATTTTTAACGGAGATTTGAATAATTTGTTTGTTGAAATTTTCTTGGGAACCAAACAGAGGATTTGTTGACTCTGTTTTGGTTTTTTTATTTAGAAGGAATTTGTTTCTGACATGAATTTTCCGTAACTGTTAAACAGCGTTGAAATTCTGTATTTGTCTACACACAAGCACGATGATCACAGTGATGGAATCTGGAACAGAACCGATGAAGAAGACGGGGGAGAAATGCTTGGATCCTCAGTTATGGCACGCCATTGCTGGTGGACTGGTCCAAATTCCTCCCATTAACTCTAAAGTCTTCTACTTCCCTCAGGGCCACGCTGAACATGCCAAAGGAGATGTAGATTTTGGGAATACTCGAATTCCTGCCTTTATTCTCTGCAAGGTATCCGCCATTAGGTACATGGCGGATACCGAAGACGAGGTCTTTGCGAAAATTAGGTTGGTACCTTTGAAGTCTGATGATCTTGATGTTGATGATGATGGGTATGTGTTGAACAATGGAACTGAGAATGCTGAGAAAATGACGTCTTTTACCAAGACCTTGACACAATCTGATTCCAACAATGGTGGAGGATTCTCGGTCCCCCGTTACTGCGCGGAGACCATCTTTCCGCCGTTGGATTACTCGGCTCCCATGCCGTTTCAGTTTATGAATCCCAAGGATGTTCACGGCAAAAGTTATACGTTTAGGCATATCTATAGAGGGACGCCGCGCCGTCACCTTTTGACGACGGGGTGGAGTGATTTCGTGAACCACAAGAAGCTTGTTGCTGGTGATTCGGTTGTGTTCGTGAGGTTGGAAAGTGGGGACATTTTTATTGGGATCAGGAGGGCTAAGAAATGTATTGGTGGTGCACATGAGTTCCCTGGCCGTTGGAACCAACAAAGAGGGAATTATGGTTCTTCTCAGTTTTGGGGAGTGATGGGAAGAATTAGTAACAAGGATTCGAGGGGAAAAGTGAGAGCTGAATCTGTTGTCGAAGCAGCAAATCTTGCAGCCAGTGGGCAGCCCTTTGAGGTTGAGTACTATCCGCGCGCGAGCACTCCCGAGTTTTGCGTTAGAGCCTCGGCTGTAAGGGCTGCAATGCAAATCCGGTGGTGCTCTGGAATGAGGTTAAAGATGCCTATTGAAACCGAGGACTCTTCTCGGATAAGCTGGTTCATGGGGACCATTTCTTCTGTAGATGTTGCTGATCCGGCCAATTGGCCTGATTCTCCATGGGGTCTTCTACAGGTTAGTCTTGTTTTCCTTTGTAGATTATTAATAAGTTAGCTTTTCTTCTTTCCTTTTTTTTTTTTTGATATTGAATTGTTGCATATGATTTGAAGTTTTCCTTCTTTGATGAATTGGTTTTAGATTTATGCTTATGCCTAATTATGACGATATGCTTCTGAAACTAACATGTACTAGTGAGATAAATCATTTATTTTTTATTTTTTGAATTAGATCATTAATGTTGATCATGCTGGCTCACTCACTTTTAGTAACAAAAATATAAACGATCCTCTTTCAGGTAGAATGGGATGAACCCGATTTACTCCAGAATGTGAAGCGTGTTAATCCGTGGCTGGGTGAACTCGTGACAAGTATGCCGCCCATCCCTGTCTCCCCCTTCTCACCTCCAAGAAAGAAGTTGCGGCTTCCGCAGAATCCAGACCTTTCCCTGCTTAGCCAACTTCCAATGCCATTACTTGCCAGCAACTTCCTAAACTCCAGCGTCCCCTTTCATTATATTCAAGACAACATTTCTGCAGGCATACAGGGAGCCAGGCATTCTCGATTGGGACCGTATCCAGCGGATCTCCACCTAAATGAACTGCAGTCTTCTCTGTTTCCGATGGGTTTTCAGCAACATTATCCCATTAGCCCTCCCACAAATCCTGGTGGCAACTTGAATTACACCGAAAACAATGAGAACTTCTCTCACTGGCTGAAAATGGAACACCGGGTTCAGAACTTGAAGGCAAAGGACGAAACTAAGCCGCCTCAGTTGATATTGTTTGGACAAGTAATACTGACTGAAGAGCAACTCTCTAAGAGCTCTGTCGAAAACTGTACATCGAATGGGAATTTAGAGAAAACAGCAAATCCTTCCGATGGTTCCGGTTCCACAGTGCTTCAAAATGGTTCAAGAGAAAATTCTACTGATGGAGTGTACAAAGATCACCAAAGTGATCTAGGTTTGGAGATTGGTCCTTGCAAGGTGTTCCTCAAATCGGCTGATGTTGGCAGAACACTTGATCTTTCTAACCCTTCAGGTAGTTTATATGCGATCTTTCTTTTCTTCTTAGAATTAGCATTTTTGAGTGGTAACTGGTAACGTTAGCAGTCGTATAATTTCTTTTATGTTGTTTACTTTGGCAGTGAGTTTTTGAAGACAGCAAAAAATCTAACCAATTCGTACAGAACCAGACGGCGAGCCGAGAACGTAAGAAGATAGCTAGAGATTGGAGGATGAGAAAACTGTCCTTAAGTTGTACTGATTGTTCAATATTTGCTTTGTTGTTTTCTTCTTTTCTCCGGTAATTTTTGGGAGAATCCTGACTAGCTTTATTTTGCATAGTTGTTGAATTTACATTTTTTTTTCCTGATGAAACATGTTCTATTTCTATGTACTTTGTGATAGCCAGATTCCTATCTGTAAATAATTTGGTCCTTTCTTTTCCTTGTTACTGAAAAGCCGTTGCCCTTTTGTGTTGTAACAATAGCTCCGTTTGTTGCTTGTGAGTACTTGCAAGTCACAACATAGGGAGACCCGCACCAAACTCTTGAATGTCCAGCGAAAATGGCATTCACCATTTTTTTTTCCTCTAATAATTTACTTTAGGGAAATTTAGACCGTCTCCTATAAAATATTCAAAGGCAAGAAAAAGAAAATAAAGAGACAAGTATCAACTTTTGGCCACTGCTCGATAATTGGCATGTTATGAACTTGCTTAAGGAATCTACAACTTCCATGTTTCTTTTTAGTTATTATTATTATTATTCTTGTTGTTATTACTATTATTATTAGCACTCAAAACGATATTTTATTGAGTGTTAGTTTTGAGTAGTTTCTTTTGTGCATTGTGACAGTTTCTAAAAGTCGTTATTATAAGGGAAAAAAAGAGAAAAACTACCCCTTACACCAAAACTCTAACCTGTTAACTATTTCATGTTTTTAGTCAAAATAGTGTTTTTTTTTTTTTTAAAACTTTTTTCCACTCCAACCATTAGCTAAATGGTTAGCTATTTTAGAGAATGGTTTCCACACTAGCTAAATATAGTTAGCATATAGTTGCTAGTTATTTTATTTTTTATATTATTTTATTCTTTCAATTGTAATAAATGTAAAAGCTCTTTTTTAAATTTAATAAAATTATTTATAGTTTAAATTCAATAAATATTAAAAGTCATCTATATTCAGTTAAAATAAGGAGTATGGTTGGAGATTCACCAAAAAATTGTTAGCTAAAATAGTCTTCTAACCATTTTAGCGAGATTCTATTTTAGCTAGATTTTAACTAAAATTTAGAAAGGTCCTTGAAGATGGTCTAAAAAGTTGTTAGCTAAAATAATTTTTTAGCTATTTTAGCTTGAATTTCTCTTAATTAATATCAGTTTAGTTAAATAATTATATTAATCAAAATAGTATTAATAAAGAGTAACAGTGAAAATCAAAACTTGTGAAGGTAAGTTAAGTAATTCTCCTTTTTTTTTTTTTTTTTTTAATATCAACGGTCATTTTAGTATAAAGAATCAAAACTAATGCAATCCATTAAACTTTTCTTTTTTTTTTTTTAAGTTTTATAGAACAAATTAACTTTCATTTTCGTATTTCCACTCTATTTTCTTGTTTCACTCAAACCCTTCATGTTGTTGTAAAATCAACCGTCTTTTTTTTTTTTTTTTTTTTTTTTTTTTTTTTCTCTCTGTGAGCAAATGGAATCAACGACCTTGTTGTAAACTTTCATACGGTTGGACTGATTTCTATACATAAAGTATTACAGTTCTCTTGGGATGAACATTATCAGACTTCTCAAGTCAAAAAACGCTTCAAGAGTCGCCCAAAGTTGATAGTTACGGTGTATATACTTCTTAAAAAATTATTGGATGTTTCTATCAGTGTACTAAGACCCTGTTCAAACAATTCCTACGTTTTACTTGAATTTTGTCTTACCATTAAATCAACAAAACAATTTGTACGTTTCTCTTTTTAGGCTCTAGGAATAGAACCCATTTTGTCCGGATCCATAATAAACATTTTGGTTGCTCTAGAATCTCATCTGGCTATTTAATGAATATATACAAACGTTTTTTAGACAATGTTTTCTTTTCTTTTCTTTTATTTTAGAAGTTTCTGGTTCCATAGTTCCAATAATTCTTTGATGACCCAATATAGTGCCGGAAATAATGGGAACTTGTATGGTCCTATATCAATAAGTGATCCATCGAAAATCTGAATACTACTATTACCAAGTTACTAAACCCATGGCCATGGTTAAGAAGTCTGATTAAAAAAAAAAAAGTCAATTGAAACTTGAGCTGTGAAATTGTTTGTTTTGTTATGAATAGTAGTTGTCCACTTCAGTCAAAATTACTGTTTATGTTAGAATCTTATTGTGTAAATAGTAATCGTAAATAGTGCTGAAAATTTTCTTATAAATAGAGTTATAAGACTCTTCATTTTATATACCTTCACAAGATTAATGAAACTCTCTCTAGTTTCTCTTTCTAAAATTTTTCTTCTTATTTTTGCATTAGTTTCTATAACACGTTATCAGCACGAACGTTCTATTGCGATTGCGATTGTCTACATTCATTAATTCAAAGAAAGTTGGCTCTGATCCAATTACAAGCATCTACCTTAAAGTCAAAAGAAAGTAGGTCTTAGCCCTAGTCCTACTACAAGTTTATACCATTATTAATTCAAGTGAAAGATATGTAAATATACTATATTATTTTATATTCATACAAAGGAGGGTTATGCCATCAACGTATTATAATTTTTATAATTTTATCGTTATACACCATTAAAAGGTTTACTGAATAGTTTGACGTATTTGTATTCTCATAAATGGACGGCTATGCCGCCTGCAGGTAATAATTTTTCATTGAACTTTCTGCATGCATGTTACTATTCTCATATGTTTATTTTTCTACAACATTTGAGATATACAATTATAATTTTTCTTTCACTTCTAACGGTAATACAACGGGTTTTTACACCACTATTAACGGCTATAAACGACTTATTTTTACTCTATAAAATGTGGTTTTTCTTAACCCATACAATTCATTTCTCATATTCTCTTCCCCCTTCTTAGTATTTTCATCTTTCAGTTCTCATCTTCTCTTAACTATTCTTAATATAATCTTCACGATATGACGAATATGATGATGATGTTTGTTATTTTAGTAGTCATTTTCTGTATTTTTGCTCTTTTTATTGGAGATAATTCTCCACACGATTTTCAGTTTTTCCTTGCAATACTCATACTTTGAAATGAAAGACCTTGGAAAAATGAAATATTGTCTTGGTTTACAGATTGAGCACCTTCAAAGTGAATATTTGTGAATTAATCAAACTATACTCAAAAGGTCTTAAAACGCTTTAATATGGATAAAGTAAACCCTTTTAAGTACTCCAATGATTGTTAGATCACTTAATGTTGAAAAGGATCCAATTCGCCCTTGCGAAGGTAATGAAGAAATCCTCGGTCCTGAAGTATCATATTTAAGTGTAATAGGAGCTCTTATGCATCTTGCTAATTGTACTGGACCAGATGTAGCTTTCGCTACTAATCTATTAGCAAGATTTAGCTCACCTCCTACACGAAAATATTAGAACAGAATTAAGCATATATTTCGTTATCTTCAAGAAATATTTGATTTGGGATTATTTTATCCTAAAAGATCAAAACAAGGGATGATTGGTTTTGCAGATGCATGATATTTGTCAGATCCACATAAAGCTAACACATGTTCACATGTGGTGGTACTGTTGTTTCATGGCGTTCACAAAAGCTAACACTTGTTGCCACTTCCTCAAATCATGTCGAAGTTATTGCACTCCATGAAGCAAGTCGAGAATGTGTATGGCTAAGGTCTATGACTCAACATATCTAAGAAACTTGCGGGCTATCTATCAATAAAGATCCAACAGTATTATTTGAAGACAATGCAACATGTGCCACTCAAATAAAGAAAGGTTACGTCAAAAGCAACATAACAAAACATGTACCACAGAAGTTTTTCTCATACTCCCAAGAGCTTGAAAAGAATAAAGATATTGATATTCAATACGTTCAATCGAGTGACAATGCAGCATATCTTTTCATAAAGGCACTTATATCAGGATGCGTCATTTGTGAGATTTATGAGGAAGACCTATACATGTCAACTTGAGGGGTAGTTTACGTGGTTGTATTCTTTTTCCTTATTATGGTTTTATCCTACTGGGTTTTCCTGATAAGATTTTTAACGAGGCAGCATAAACACGTATAAATAAATGATGTACTCTTTTTTCCTTTGCTATGGTTTTTATCCCACTGAGTTTTTCCTAGTAAGTTTTTTAATGAGACATCATGAATGGTGGACATCTAAGAGAAAGTATTATGAATAGTAACTGTCCACCTCAATCAAAGTTGCTATGCAAGTCAGTCAAAATTATTGTTCATGTCAGAATCTTACTGTGCAAATAGTAACCGTAAATAGTAAGTACTTTGTAAATAATAACCCTGAATAATGCCAAAATTTTTCCTATAAATAAAATTTTAAAGCTCTTCATTTTATATACTTTCACAAGATTAATAAAACTCTCTAAAATTTTTCTTCTTAATTTTGTATTTTCTTAGTTTTCATAACTTTTTTTTAATGTCTTTCAAATGAGTGTAGCAGACAAAGATTTGTGAGCCAAGGGACGGTGATTATGCTAATCTTATGCTAGTTTGAAAAGCTTACTATTATAATATTATTATAATAAGAAATAAAAAGGGAGCTGATTCTTGACATTCACGAAATCTCACGAGTTGAACCAATAGACAACCATATTAATAGGACAGCAAAGATACAGACATAACACATTCTTTGTGCGCAGAATTGGGATCTCCTCATTGACCCAATATTGTTTTTTTTTTTGTTTTTTTTATTTTTTCAGAGGTTGTCTTTGCACGAAACAAAAAATAAATAAAAACTTGTCAAAAAAGTAAAAAAATCAAAAAATGTCACACAAAGAAAAGTAATAGGGATGTCAAAGTTTTGCACTAAATGTAAGTACATGGTTGAGCCAGAATTAGAACTATTTTTATTAATTTAGGACATAATTAAATATTTTAATTGTTGAGTAGACGTATAATTAATTAGAACTTTTCTCATCGAGTGGGAATATAAATGAAATTTTAAAAAACTTTTTGTAAAATTATTCTTCTTCAACTAATACATGCGAGTAAAATCCCACTTTCAAGTAAAAGAAAAAAAAAAAGTAAAATCCCACTTAAGAAAATGTGATTCTTATGTCAAAAAATATGCTATTTATTAGTACTCATCACATTAGTTGATCCTCAATAGATATTATTGAGATTTAACAAGAAATAACATTTGGTTAGCAAAGAAAACCAGGCGTTGAAATTCATGAGAACCATATTGGATTTCAAAGCTGTTGTGCTGCTCAACATGATAATTTCAGTGACCAAGATCCAAGATTTTCCATGTAAAATGGTGTTGTCCCCAATAGTCAACTCCGGCAAATGAGATTTCCTGCATGAGAAAACCAAGAAAAGTCCAACCTGTTTTCATTTATTTTCTCTCTGGTTTTGCTTTTAGTTTTTTCTATTCACACGCACGAATTGCATGGGAATAAAGAAGTTGGAACGTGGGTGGGAAATCGAGACGTTAATGAAAAAGTCAACTCAAAGAAGTTTGTCAAAACAACAAAAAATCTTCGATCTTGTAACGTTGTTTCTAAGGTCACAGCAAGGATCAACATGTGCAATGGCTTATATATTAGTTTATTCAAATACAAATCTGGGGGCCCAATCAACATGGTTCTCTGACATTTGTAGATGGTCAATGAGTAATAATGTTGGACAACATGACGGTATTTCAAATATAAAAAATAAAAAACTAGGAACTAGGAACCTTGCTTGTAAGGTTGATAGAAACCGCTTTTTAAATTAAAAAATTACGAAATATTAATGATATATTTGCATTTTCTCCAAGATATGACATAATAGTATCTGTGTAGCATCCTATTGTTATGATACTGCCCAGTTAGGGCTTAAATTAAGCCAAAAAGTTTGAAAGTTGCTAGGGCTTTAGGATTCCACAATAAAAAAGATAGAGAAAATTGTTGATCTTATTTTTAGAGTGTATGAAACTAAATTTTTATTCCTTACTCTTAATTAATATTTTTTTGATTAATATAGTTATTTGATTAAAAAGAATATTAGTCAAGAATAAGAGATAAAAATCTAGACCAACGCACGTGTATGTTCACTTTCCCCTTAAAGATCATAGGAGGAGCAGCCTAAATCTATTTAGGATTAATTCAATAAATGGTCCCTGAGGTGTAATTTCAATCACACTTTAGTCTCTGACTTTTAAAATTCCACAGAGTTAGTCTTGAGGTTTTCTCTGTTTTAATTTCGGCTCTTCTGTTAGTTAGGTGTTAAATATTTAACGAAATCTGTGAAAAGTAAGGACCAAAATTGGAAACATCTAAAGTTTAGAGACTAAAATAAAAGTTGATTTGTACATATATAGCCTCTTTAGTTATTTTTAATTTTGGTCTTTAATTTTCACAGATGTTATCAAGTATCTAACACCTAGTTAACAAAAGGATCAAAATTGAAATAAAATAACACCTCAGAGACTAACTGTAAAACACTTTAAAAGTTAAAGACTAAAATGAAATCAAAAGTAAATTTTAGAAACCATTTGTAAAATTAACCCATCTTTTTAAATCCATATCCCTTTCAATAGAAAAACTACACAACATGACCTGTACAAATTTGACACTACACTACATGACATATTTGTAAGAATAAAATTGGAATGTAATTTTTTTAGAATATTTTAAGAATAATAAAATTGCACTGTAATTATTATAACGATTTTTTAGAATATTTTAAGAAGAGTAAAATTACACCGTAATTATTATAATGATTTTTTTTTTACGTTTTATTATACTATAAAAGTACTTAGTAATTCTTAATTTTAATGATTTTAAATTTTGTATTGAAAATACGTTCAGGAAGATCACCATCGAGATCACTATCAAGTCCCCTCTAATTATGAAATACCACGTTATAACGAAGTAGAAATTCTAAGTTTCTTATCCAAGTTGAGCTTTCATGGAGAGAAAAGAGTGATGGAGAGAGAGAAGAAAGAGAGGAAGAGAAAAAAAAAATGAATAAGAAGAGGGCGGGGGCTATTTCATATAGGACTGACCACCTCTTTATTAGGGTCGGTTACACTTGGTATCCTAGCATGTGAAATCAAATACTTATGGGCCCCTAATTAGACCTTTTTAAAAAGTCCAGGTAAACTGAGAGGAGATAATGAAAATGGGGAAAAAATCAATAAAGGACCTAAAATTTAGAGGAAATAATACGATTACCCTTTAAAAGGGATTGACTTTTAACTCTTCACTCTTAATTAATATTATTTTTTATCAAGTAACTATATTAGTTAAAATGATATTAATTAAAAATAAATGATAAAAATACAAAATCATGTACTCTAATGATAAGTTTAGTAATTTTCTCAAAATTTTAGGGCTCTTTACACGTATAGGGCCCGTTTGGGAGACCTTGTGTTTTTTTTTTTTCAAACAGTAGAAAAAAAAATTAGTGTTTAGATAGTGCTTAAAAAACAGTCTTTTTTTTTTTTTTTTTTTTTTTTTTTTTTTTTTTTTTTTTAAGAAGAGCTTTAGAACATGTTTGGTAAATAAGTCAAAAGCTATTATTGTTATAAAAAATAATTTAATGAAAGGATGTGGATGAAATTTTTAATTTGTTGTTTACAAATAAAAGATTAAAAGGTATATAAAAGAGTTTTTCATAAACTCTTTTTTCATAAGCACCTTGGTGATGCTTTGTCCTAAAAGAGCTTTAAAAGCTAAAGTACTTTCATATTGTCCATCCAAATAATTTCAAAAGTAGTTTTGGATTAAATAAGTTAAAATTAACTTTTTCTAAGTCAATCCAAGCAGACTCATAGTAATTTTAAAGGGAAATTGAGGGAAATGGGCATGACTAAAAGAACAATAAAAATAAATTGATCAATGTTTATAATTAGTTAGTAAATAGGCCTAATAGGTGTATGTCCAGATTTACACTAAATTAACATTCAAGTCAAAGTTTGTTTGTTTATACAGTATGTGTACCTTTTTGGTCCTTAGATGTCTATATTTCAGTTGGACTCAGATTTTATCTATCTTTCTTCACTAAATTTTCTCAGACTATTTTTTTTATGTTGTTTTCAACTTGATTTTTAATACAGAAACACTATGACCACCATTGTTTTGGCTTTTACTATTTTCTCCACTATCCATTGCATTCATTTTGGACTCCTGGTATGCTTGTTTTAAGCATTTGAATCAAAATTAATTTCTTCATATAATATCCTGCATTTTCCTATTTTTTCATTGTCTTATCTATTGAATTTGAATTGTCCAATTTTCTCTTTTTTTTTTTTTTTAGTTTTCCTTTTTTTTTTTCTCTCTTTTTCCCTTTTTTTGCAGTCTTTTAGAACTTCTATTATTCTATGGTTTGATTGTATACTTCTGTCTTCAATTTTTAATTAATTCATTTGTTCTTGGCTTGAGCTTTTCCGATAATTTTGGTGCAAATGAAAGCTTAGGATTGATTGCTTACTTGATGCCTTAGTTTTGTCGACCTCTTTCATTTCATTTTGACAGAAATGCTAGGCTCTAATGTTCTTTTGATGTTGTTGTCTTCTCTTTTTCTCTAATTCACCTAGCAGCTTCTGGACAATTTTATATTTTACTCCAGTCATTTTTTTTTTTTTGAGATACATATTATAATTTATGTGATGGATATAATGTATTATTAATTTATGTCCTTTTGTGTAGTTACTGTTAATAGGTAGCCACAAAATAATCATAAATATATAAATAAATTTATCAGTCACACATTGCTAAGAGTATTGAATGTGTGAGCCACAATTGTTATATAAAAATATTACTATGTTTATGCTTCTTTTTTTTTTTTGCCGACTTCTTATTTATTTATTGATTTATTTACTTATTTATATTTTTTCAGATTTTTTTAACTTCTCTTTTTTTTTTTTTTTCTTTCTCTGATGTTTACATAACCAAATTTCATTACAAAAAAGCTTTAATCTGTTTGTTCATCTATGAAGGAAGAAATTGAAGATAGACAAATGTAAACTTGATTATGTTTGTTCATGATTATAATTTATATATACATAATCATACTTGACATTGTAAATTTCAGACTTTATTTGCACATGATCATTATGGGCATTTTTATATTACTAAGCTGTAATACATTGTAAAAACTTTTAACTAAATATTATATAAATATATTGATATATAGATATAAACTAATTTTGTACTACATAAATCCCTAACTTTTTTTTTATAATACAACAATATTTCCTACTGCAAATTCTATGGGATTCGAACCATTACCCTTGCAAAACAAAAACACCCTTCATCAACCAGCTGTAACCACATTAATGTAAATGACAATTTTAAAAATATTTATTATAATATAATTTCGACTAAAAATTCAAATACATCCAACTTTTAAGAGTCCTACTTTAAAAAAAGATGAAAATGTCTTCCCCCAACTATTCTATATAAGAGGCTATGTATGTTATTTCTCTATCACAACTTACAAATTAGAGATGTCCAATTTTTTTTGAGCATCCATCTCCATAATATGACGAACTTCAATATAAATAATTATTTTTAAATGAGATTACATGTAAAGTCTTAGCCCTTAAGGGTCTATTCTTTTGGGATTTATGTTTTTGGCTTTTAAGCCTTTTTTTTAAATTTTAACTATTTAAATATTAAATATTTGAATGGTTAAAATTTAAGAAAAAATAGTTCAAAATTTTTTTTAACTAAGACAAACCGACCGGTCAAAGTCGATAAAAACCGATCAGTTAACTGACCGAAGGCTTTGTTCTTCGGTTCGGTTTTGGTTTTAAATTTTTAAAAACTAATATTGTCGGTTTGGTTTTGAAACGGACCGAAAGTGTCAGTTTTTGACCGATGAACACCTCTAAATCCAAAATTTACATAAAACATAATTTGTAACTTGATGGTAAATTCCAAATTACAAAGTAAATCCAGGATTTACAAATAGAACTAAAAAATGTTTATTAGTAAAATTTTGAATTTACTCTAGAATTTATAAAATAACAACAATTGTGTTCTGATGGTGTAAACCTAGGATTTATACAGAAATACAATTTATATTCTCATGGTAAATCTTGAATTTACACTATAGAAAGAATGATCTCGAATGAGAGAGAAAGAAGAGTAGAACCACGAACGATAGATAAAGAGAAGAGAGAAAATGAGATCTAGAGGAAAAGAGAGAAAAAGGAAAAATTAAATGGAAAATGAAAAATTCAAAACATAAAAAAGCCTGTTAATTTCCATACATTGGTAAATTGATTATTTACTAACATAAATTTTAAATGTATACCTATTTTTTACGATTTCCCTTATTAGAGTTTAATTATAGCAAAATTTTTATAATATTACAAGAATATCAAAATTTAATATTATTTAAATAATGACTATATCATTATATAGTATAAAATATGATATTATTATGATAATGATTATGTCATTTTTGTTATTTTTTGTAATATTTTAAAAATTTTACTAAATTTTAACTCAATGTATAAAATTTTGCCAGTGTAATTATCTCAAAATTTTATACCAGAATTCTAAATTTCATACAAGATTAACTTAGAAAATTATTTAAAAGTAACAATAGAATTAAATATTCTAAAATGTGAAAGCTAATAGAGTCGTTTTATTGTCATTTTTCTCATTTCTAGCCTAATTGAGAATACGACTTGCCGTATGTTTATGTTTTTCCCCATTCAAGATTTAAAAGTCTAATTTGTAGTAAGTCGAGTTAAGTTACAGTTTATGAGGTCCTTAGAATTTGAAGTAGTACTTTTTGTTGTTTAATTCTTAGTTTTTATGTATTTAATGTATATAATATAGGCCCCGGTTGGTGCGTATAATAGGAATATATTAGATAGTATAGTTTTAGAGTAACGGATTGGAATGTACAGAAAAGAGTAGGAATAGATTTTAGTTTAATCTTATTTCATGTTTGGTGTTGTGTTATTATGATAAGGGTGTTTTTGTAAAAAATTTAAAATTTTAGGATCAAATTGTAATTTTTCAAAATTTAGAGGTAAAAATATAATTTATAAAAACAACTTACTCATTCAATTACAATTTCACCCCAATTTTTATATAATTATAATTGGCGTCCTAAATTTTATAAATATCCTCAGTTTTTATAAAGTTTTAATTGGTGTCCTAAATTTTAAAAAAAATTACAATAGGTCTCTATTGTTTTTCATAATGTGCTCTAGTTAAAAGTTATCCTCATGCTTTAATAGTGGATAGCAACAACCCCTTCTAAGCAGCTTTGAGCATGAGCTGCACAAAAGTTTATCTAATTTAGTCCTTTAAAAATGTTCACCAAATACAGTATTAAAATTCAGTACTATTCAATCCTCTATAATCTTGCGCACCAAACATGCTCATATAATATAACACTATCTAATAATTGTAAAACTAATTTTGGGGTGAATTAAATAACCGAAATTGAATTTCTTGATATGTTCAATCTTTGAATCCTTATAAAGTTCTTATGGAGAATCCTAATCAATGAACCTACCAAATCTTTCAAATTGTATTCTAATAAAAAAAATCTTATTTTTAAAAAACGGGGATTTAAATATACCTCTTTAAGAATAGTGCTAGAGAAAACCCAGCTATTCCCAACTTTTGAGCTATTATTTTTTATTGGTAAATGTTTAATAAATTTCCACATCAAAGAATAACATGAGGTTGCACTTATCAATAAAATGTTGACAACTCATAAATTGGTACAAAAGTTGGTGTCTTTATCCTTAATTATTGTTTTAATTCACAAGAAAATACACTAAATAGCATATTTTATATATGCTTTTAAAGTAAATAACATGTTTTTTAAAACTTAGTAAATTATAGCATCTTTTAATTTGCAATTCTAAAGAAACATATTCTTTACCAAATTTCCTTTCTCAGATTCCCTAGCCGCCCCTCCCTCGTGTGACGTCGATTTCGTTGGTTCGAGCTTTGGGGCAACTAGATCTCATCACGCGACTATTGGATCTCATCTTGCCTCCACGGCGTGGTGTGAAGAGTCGGAGACGAGGACCTCTGGTAATTTCAACCGAGATTTGTCATTGGCGTTCCAAGGTTTTCTAGATCGATAGACGACGAGGAAATCTGGGGTGGCTGTGTCGGCTTGGCCCATAATCGGCTAGGCCCATGGTTCGTGCCGTGTTTGGCATGACCCACTGAAACTTCATGTCATGCTCGTGTCAATCTAAAATTTAAAATAATAGATCTGGCCCTGCCCATGCGCCCATGCCTATTTGTGCTCGTGCTCGTGACGTTATTGTGCTTGGCACAATGGATATTTAGGCCGACCCGTTGAACTATTGAGTGATTTAAAATTTTTTTTGAACATTTTTCAAATAAAATATAATTTCATATGCTATTACTAAACATTTTTTTTTTGATATTATCGTAAGTACTAAGTTATAAATAAAATTTTTCATTTTATTTAGTAATATTGAGAAGAGGAGACTACTAATATAAAAGGATAACAAATAAATACTACATGTCATGCCCCTCACTTAAATTTTATTAAAGTGAAAATTACATATTTCAACTAGTTTAGCTAAAACATAGAGTTGTCGTCTAAGTTTATAAAATTTTCAACCCTGTCATCTTGGAGTTATTGTTTTCGCCTTCTTGAGTCCTCCTAATCTTTCCCTTATGGTAATAGTCGTGCCCTTTGTTCATCCAATTAACCATTGATTAATTCGAGTTAATTGTGACAGGGAGGTGTGTGGTGGTGAGGTTGATGTAGTCCATTTTTTTTTAATTTTAATTGTGTAATGACCAAGAAAAATCTTGATGTTAATTAGTGTAGTTTATGTAATTAAATAATAGATTTTCTTGGATAATGACATGTTTTGTAATGAAAGATTTATAGAATAAATAATATTATTCCAAAATTCTATATATAAATCTTATGTCGAAAATTTTTATGACTCGATCGATAATCCTTACCACAAATTAAAATTTTAATTGTGTAATGACCAAGAAAAATCTTGATGTTAATTAGTGTAGTTTATGTAATTAAATAATAGATTTTCTTGGATAATGACATGTTTTGTAATGAAAGATTTATAGAATAAATAATATTATTCCAAAATTCTATATATAAATCTTATGTCGAAAATTTTTATGACTCGATCGATAATCCTTACCACAAATTAAAATGGGAGAAATTGTCAGAGTATTGTACAGTGTTAACAATGCTCTGACAAGCACGCCAACATTTAGAGAAATCCTTAATTGCCAATTAGTAAAATCGGAGTTACGCGAGTCGCGTTTTCAGTAAAACCGTAAAGCCAGGCTCGGAGATCGACACTGTCGGTTATTATGTTTTACTGAGAGTTTAAGACACGTATGTGAAACTCATATTTTAAGTTGTTTTAAGATAAATTTTATAGTTTGAAAACAGCCTGAATAATCTACGCGATTTTTAAATCTAAACCAGTGTTAATTTCTGTGTTGGACTATGTTTTAAAATTGTAGATTGAAAAACTGTCAGAAAACATTTGTCTAAAAAACTGATCTAGAAATCATTGTCAGTACAAGCTTGATATGATGAAAGAAGACTTTAGTGAGAGACAAGGATGATACTTTATTTGACATTGAGTTGAAAAGTGCTATAAGTCATAATTAAGGAGATTTCTCTCCTTTTTCTCTTAATCATGGGCAGCCCACTATAAGCATGGTTAATTAAATTTTTAGTCTAATTAGTGAGTCTAGGAAGCCTAAGAATTATGGTTAAGTATAATTAATCAATTGTTTATATATACCACCATTTAAAGTTAAACTCATTTTTCACCATTTTTACTCTAAAAATTTCCTTGCTTCCTCTGTCCTTTTCCCCCTCTCTTGGCCGAACCTCTCATACCCTCTCTCTTAAAATTTTTCCTCTTCTCTCACACAAGGAAGACTTCAAACCATAATCTAGAAGAAGGAGAAGAAATTTGAGTAGAAACTCTTAGGATTTTCAAGGGTAAAAATCAAAACTTTCTCCTTTGATTTTCTCTATTCAAAGTTTCAACTCTCCTTAAAAGTTTAAATTTTTGTAGGAATTTCTCACATTGGTGGTCAAAACCCTTCCTCTCCTAAGGTTTGTGGTAAGATTCATCAAACTTAGTTTGATCTTTCAATTTTAAGCGCAAAGTTTGTTTTTGTTTCAAGGTTTAGATTTTTATGGTTGGATCTTCACATACAATGGCTTTTGGTGTTAGATATGAGTTTTTTGGTTTGTATTTTGTGGTCTACGTTCACTGTTTAATGCGGTTAAAGCCTGATTTAAGTCATGCATATTCTAAATGGTGTTAATTTTCAAGTTGTCAACTTTCAGTTTTTGAAAAAAACAATTTCAGACCACTTTGACTTAAAATTTGGAGCCGTTAGAGTCCAAATTGAGAAAAATACTATTTCATAAAAGTTGTAAATCTTGATGTGCTGAATATTTCTTCATGAGGGCTAAAAATCTGAGTTCTACCTCAAATATGTGTTTTTAGACGTTTTTCTAAAACTACCCAGAATTTCATATGAGCTGTCCCAAACTGTCAATTGAACTAGTTACTGTTTTGCTGCTTTTGGACTCTTTAGGGGGCAATTTCAGGTTTTCAAAGCACGAATCTTAAAGGTTACGACGTTACGGACAAATCTCTGATTGCAAAAAATCACAATTCCGACTCTATGATGCATTTTCATGCCCTTTTTAAAAACTGTGCAAAATAATATTTGTGTCGCTCTTATTTTTAAGATTTTGGGCCGTTCTGAGGCCGAATCTCATTTTCCATGAAACACAAAACTTTTAGATTGCGTCGAGACGAAAAAACTTCACAAAACAGATTTTAAGAATCCAATGTTGGTTACCGAATCGAATTCGGATGCGGAAGCGTGGCGGTAAGACGGATCAAGTATAACAAAAATTTTCATAAAACTTTTGAGATACTCTATAGATTATATTAATTTATGTACGAATAAATTAATCACATTAATTTATCTATCAAGAACTCAATTAGGAAAAATACCTGGGGGCCGACTCAGATGATAACTTGAGTTCTTTGACCATGAACGATCATTGCTCCAAAGCCTTGTGTTTAGAAAACCAAAGCCGTGTGTGTGGGCACACTCGAGACTAAAACAGGTTAGATCAAACACTCAAATTTTCCACAAACACCAACGCATGCACGACGTGGAATTTTTTGTGAGATAATTTTTCCTTCTCTCTCTCTAGTGATTTTCGGCCAGCCACCAAAAACTAGGTTTAAAAAATTGTCACGCGCAATTTTTCATCATCTCTTATTTATAGAGTAGAAGTCTAACTTCTAGAAGGAATCAAAACTCTCTCTCCTATTTGAATCTTGAACAAAAATTATCCTCTACCTTATCTCTATGTGGCCGGCCATGCTAGGGTTTTGAATCCCTGTGTGTGGCGTCAATCTCAGATAGGGAAGGAAGAGAAAATCATCATTTATCTTGTAGTCCAATTTTAATTCAAATTCGAATTTAAGTCAAATTTAAATTAATTTGAATTCTAAATTGAACAACTTATCAAATAAGTTTAAAAAACACTCAAATTTTCCACAAACACCAACGCATGCACAATGTGGAATTTTTTGTGAGATAATTTTTCCTTCTCTCTCTCTAGTGATTTTCGGCCAGCCACCAAAAACTAGGTTTAAAAAATTGTCACGCGCAATTTTTCATCATCTCTTATTTATAGAGTAGAAGTCTAACTTCTAGAAGGAATCAAAACTCTCTCTCCTATTTGAATCTTGAACAAAAATTATCCTCTACCTTATCTCTATGTGGCCGGCCATGCTAGGGTTTTGAATCCCTGTGTGTGGCGTCAATCTCAGATAGGGAAGGAAGAGAAAATCATCATTTATCTTGTAGTCCAATTTTAATTCAAATTCGAATTTAAGTCAAATTTAAATTAATTTGAATTCTAAATTGAACAACTTATCAAATAAGTTCAAAAGGATAAATTTAAATTATGTTCACAACCATAAATAATTCATAATTAGAGCCAGGTAGAATCCGTTAACCTCTCTAATTATATCTTCATCCTTGAGTACCATTGATTCTCTAATGGATAGTGATTCATAAAACACATTCATGAACCAGAGCGCTTTTACTAATCTAAGTACCGAATCAACACTCAAGAGACTTATTTATCTACTTCTTTCTCAAGAAGGAATGGATTCCATCTCGTATAATAACATTCCGGCCTATTTCATTATGTCTCTAAAATACAAGGAATAGGATTCAGGGTCTCGGAATCCGTACCGAGTAAATCAAAAGAAAAGAGAAAGGATGTCAAAAAAGTTCCAAACTTTTAATTTCAACTTCTTCTTCTTGAGAGGTTTTTGGCCACCGACGCCTATGAGCTCAACCACATCCTCGTTAAGCTCGATATCCACATCTATTGGTTCCTCAAAATCATTGTTCTCACTTTGTGCCTCCAAATCATTGTTGTTCATCTACAATAGAATTAAGAGAAAACAAAATTAGAAATTAGATCTTCTACACTCATGTATAATGGGCTTCACAAATAGAAACTTAGAAAGGTTCCTAAGTATTAAGTATACACATGGCTCTTTAATAGATCTTCTACAATCCATAAAAATGTCTAATTCGATGTAAAAAATCCTATAGACTATCACACAAAAAATTGCCAAGAAATAAATATAACAGACAAAAAAGACAACCAAAGAATAGATAAAGACAGAAACAAGTCAATTAAAAAATACAATTATTACAAATCTAAAGAAAACATACATAAAAAGAAGAAAAAACAAAAACGCAAACAACAATGGTAAAGCTTCCGACCTTCAAAAGGTTGAAACAACAACAAAAGGTCAGCACTGAATAATGGGAAAAGCACCATCGACATTCTACCAAACAAACGCACGTGCAACACATGCACAACCAATGAAACCACCTAAAACGACACTTCTGCCATCATCAAGTGAATTGCAAAAACTTTCAGGGTAATGTCACATTCCTATACTCCATAGGCTAACTTTCTTTTCCTCATGTACTCATAGGCAAACTTACAAAAACTATATTCTCACATTCCATATGCATAGAAAAATAACCATATTCTCATATTCTCACATTCTAGATCAAAGTTTTAGAACTTGTGGCCCTGTAATTAGGTATGTGATCACTTAGTTTCTATATATCAAGATATATATATAGTTTCTATATATTAATATATTAATTTGCCTTAGCTTAGAGAAAGGCCATCTCTTCAAAATAGGTTCCCCTATGTTGTGAAGACAACCCCATACTATGTCTTGTATCATTGGACGTGGATAGTACAAGTCCTTCTGCAATATCATAGTTGACTTTGCGTATATTACACCAGAACAAATAATACTACAAACATAAGTTTGTATTGTACCTTATAATCATAAATATAAAGAAAAGGAAACGCATTTTCTGTCCTCTCCAAATCTTCTTACTTACTTATCCCTAACTTCCCTGGCCTTATAATGTTAGCTACTTGTAAAAAGTGATTTCTCATTTTAGGAAACTGATAATTAATTAGTTATAATCATCCGAAACATTAGAAGCTCAAAAGAATAGAGCAACATCGCCCCTTATCTTTGCTTTAGCCAGCGGGATGATGGCTAAATTCAAGAACCACTAATGGAGTGAGAATACAGACTTGGCAGGTAATTACAATAATTTTTCTTTTTTTTTTTCAAAACATTCAATTTTCTATCTTAATGTATATAATACATCAAATAGAAACCGTATTCAGATTTCAAACTCATACGGAAAAAATAGGAAAAAAAAAGTCATTCAGTTTTCAATGTGTGTGCACCAAACAATTTCTAATGGAAGCAAGAAGAAAAAGAAAAAATAGAAGAACATAACTTACCTTGTTACTATTTTGAGAGAGAGTTCTCCAAATCTGAAACTTCACTGTGGAAATTTGAGGGCAGGTGGCAGTTGAGATATGAGGGGGATGTCGAAATTTGAGGGCAGAAAAGGAAATTTGAAGGCAGAGAATGAAACTTGAGAGAACCAGCGTCGCTATTTCGAGAGAAGAAGAAGAAGAAGAAGAAGAAGAAGAAGAAGAAGAAGAAGAAGAAGAAGAAGAAAGAAGGCGTGAAACTAGGGCAAGGCCGGGCTTCCAATTCAGAAGAATGAAGATGTATTGTTGTTTAGGTTTAGTTAGTATCTGTAATATGTTATATATATATATTTTTTCTCTACGGGCCAGTTTCAGGTTTGAACCCGAAATTTACACGAAATTGAATTCCGGGTCAATTTCGGGTCACATGGGTCCAACCCGAAAACAACCCGTTTTGTTTGTGTCAATTTCGAGTCAACCCGATTCTAACCTGCACCCCAATTTCCTCAACCCTAACTTGTAATTTTCGTGTTAATTTCGATTCGTGTTGTCGTGTCGTGACCTGTATTACCGCCCCTAACGTAGACGTGTGTGTGGGCACACTCGAGACTAAAACAGGTTAGATCAAACACTCAAATTTTCCACAAACACCAACGCATGCACAATGTGGAATTTTTTGTGAGATAATTTTTCCTTCTCTCTCTCTAGTGATTTTCGGCCAGCCACCAAAAACTAGGTTTAAAAAATTGTCACGCGCAATTTTTCATCATCTCTTATTTATAGAGTAGAAGTCCAACTTCTAGAAGGAATCAAAACTCTCTCTCCTATTTGAATCTTGAACAAAAATTCTCCTCTACCTTATCTCTATGTGGCCGGCCATGCTAGGGTTTTGAATCCCTGTGTGTGGCGCCAATCTCAGATAGGGAAGGAAGAGAAAATCATCATTTATCTTGTAGTCCAATTTTAATTCCAATTCAAATTCGAATTTAAGTCAAACTTAAATTAATTTGAATTCTAAACTGAACAACTTATCAAATAAGTTTAAAATGATAAATTTAAATTATGTTTATGATTCAAATTCAAATTTAAATAATCACATTATTTAAATAATAATTAATTCTCAATTAATTATTTTTCGAGTATTTAATTTTAGAATTCCGTAATTCTAAAATTCTCATTTTGCCCTTTGTGTCTGGAAGAATTACAAGGACGATGCGGGGACTAATGGACTTATAATCCCGAGCTCCAATAAAATTAATAATTAATTAAACACTTTAATTAATTAATTAATTCTATTAATTTCAATAGTTACTCCATTATAAACTTGGAATTGAACTCTCAAAATTATAGACATTAATTACTTTTAAATTGTGAAGTGTCCATTTGATATAGTCATTGCATATAGATCAATTCTCCATAAATAATTCATAATTAGAGCCAGGTAGAATCCGGTAGCCTTTCTAATTATATCTTCATCCTTGAGTACCATTGATTCTCTAATGGATAATGATTCATAAAACACATTCATGAATCAAAGCGCTCTTACTAATCCAAGTACCGAATCAACACTCAAGAGAATTATTTATCTACTTCTTTCTCAAGAAGGAATGGATTCCATCTCGTATAATAACATTCCTGGCTACCTATTTCATTATGTCTCTAAAATACAAGGAATAGGATTCAGGGTCTCGGAATCCGTACCGAGTAAATCAAAAGACATAAATTCATAAATAGGAGTTTGTTAAAAATTCAGGATTAAGATCATTATATATGACCATCGGTAAACTCAATTAGAATTTCTATGCTTAACGGAAATTATTAGAAATTCATATTGTGTCTGTGTCCCTGTTCCACACAATCTCATTATGCGAAATACACTCATTCAGTATCTCACCATATTAACTGTGCGGATAGCACCGTTCCATTCTAAATGGGAATGACATGTGTTAATAATGTTTTAATTAAAGATTTTGAACTTTAATTAAATTCATTATGAACAACGTTTTTTATTATTATCCTTAAACATTATCCTTTCGTATATAACACTTATATACAGTGTTTAAGGTTACATAAATAATCACGAAATTTTCATTTGATATTCATAAAATATTCATAAATATATGCACATAAAATGATGAATAAACTATTTTATTAATTAAATAATAAATATCCTATTACATCTCATACTTCTAGGACACTATTCCCAACATCCAACTCTAAGATATAGTTAATTAAAGATTAAGAAAAAAAAGGAAAGTTAACAGATAAAGATTAAAATGGTACAAAATTTAAAAACATTTGAATTCGAGTTTTACAAAAATTGAAAGTTTGAGACAAAATAAGAAATTTTAAAAGGGTTATAGACTTATGGCTATCTTCTAAATAATAATAATAATAATAATAATAATCCCTAAGTGCTTATCGGCACCAATTTCTAGTAACCGACAATATTACTAGCGATACAATATGATTTACTAATGACTTTTCAAAATAGGATTAGATTGAGAATTTCTATAAAAACACTAGGTACGGGCCCAATATCGGTATAAGGCCGCAACTTTTCAAGTATAAGTTTGGCACGCTAGTGTAATGAAATGTTATGGACATGTTACAGAATAGTGGGCCTTAATACCATCTAGGGCTCAATCTAAGAAATAACATGAAACGGTAACTTAAACAAAATCCATGGCTTAGACAACTAATTAAGAGATTAAATTATCAACCTAAGACCGAATAACAAAGGCAATTAAGGAAATGTAAATTATAAGGATTTATTAAAATAGTCATTGTAATTTTGAAAGAAGTTAAATGATCATTAAAAAGGAAATATTTTATAAGTATATGAATAAATTCCTAAATAGACTAAGCTAAATAGACTAGCTTATACTAAGTCAAACTCATACTCTTAGTGAGTTTTCTTTACAGAACACAACAATGAAGGTTAACCTCGGCGAGGAATATAGTCCCGACCTTAACTGATTGCAGGTAAGTGAGAATCTCGCCTACAACATGAATAAGTTTGAAATCAAAAGATTATACATGTTTTATGTACATGTTATGCTTAAAGTTATAGTAAGCTTTGCATTGACATATCGCATCTTCACTATTAAGATCTAAATGACTATAAGAACATTTAAGAGTGTCGTACCAACCTCTCAACCTACGGGGAGGATTTATGGCCTGGGGATGCAAACATTCAGTACCTGAGGAGGTAAAATAGGATCACAGTATAGTTGAGGACCTTGCAAACCCTCTCTACCCGTTGATCATGCGCACATCTCGGTACGTACACTCAGGCCCAAAGGAATAATAATAAAACAAGTTCATAAAAGAGCATAATTGGTACATACATTACTGATATACTTTATGCACTCTGTTTTGATTAGCGAGACTTAGTTCCTACTTACTGAGTATAAACTCACCCGCAGGATGTATTTATGTTGTAGAAAAATAACTAATCAAAGGTGAATAATAGACTGTGTGCAACAACATGCGAGCAGTGTGGAGAATGGAAAATGGATACCGCTCGCATTTTAATTCCGTAATATGTTTTGTTATGATAAGACTTTTAAATTGTATATATGCAGTTTGGTTTTAAGAAGACTGAGACTTCTTACATAATTTAAAAAAAAACAATTGTAAAATTTCAAGCGATTACATGTTGGTGAGTTTTAATAGACGCCTTTTTAGATCGGGTCGTTACAAATTGTGACGTGATCAATTAATTAATTGAGTTAATCAGTGATTAATTATATTATGAGATCAATTTTATCTTTTTATCTTTAAGGGGACGTTTGGTATGCATTAATCTTGAGGATGAGAATAGAAATATGTAAGATTACCATATTTAGTACAGAAACTCTAATTTTTAGATTCCTAAAGAAAGTGAATACCACCTAATAGAGTGATATTCATAAGCCTGAAAATCAACTAAACGTGACAATCTCACCAAAAGCTAAAAGCCACCATCATCACAGCCAGACCACAACAAAAATGGTCACAGCCACCAACGACTAGCCTCGCCCCGTGCGAATCGTCGTCAGTCAGCCTAACCATCGTCAGCCTTCGTCACGAAACCAACACCTCGCCGACCTCCGTTGTGAAACCAACTCCTACCCGGCCTCTTTCGCGAAACCCAACACCTCGCCGGCCTCCTTCGGGAGAAACACAACACATCGCCAGCCTCTGTTGCGAGAAACCCCCTAGCATCGCACACCGCCCCCTCGGTCTTAGGGCCCCCTTTCGTCGCTCGCCGCTGTCCACCCACCCCCAAATTGAGAGAGAAATAGAGAGACATATTGAGATTTAGAGGAGATTTAAGAGAGAGTGTCGGATCGGAAGAGAGAAAGATCATTAGGGACTCATTTTTTTTTTTTTGTAATTTTCATTTCATAATCAACTTTTATATTAATTTTAAAATTACCGAGTATTCGTTTTTTAACAATTTATTTTTTTCATTTATAAATCTTTTTTTTTGAAGTTTCATTAATTTTAAATTATTAAGAGAATTAATTTTTTAAAAATGTTATTTTTTCCTTATACCTTTTTTGAAAAAAAAAATCTAAAAGCGTAAAAATTATATTCTTCCAATTTTATAAAATTTAATAAATTTAAAGTATTCAAATTTATTGTTTTTATAAGAAGAATTATATTATATTATTAAGCACAACTAAACACAGTAAAATAATATTTCTAATATCATTTAAAATTTTTATGGGTATCTAAATGTGATTATGCATATTTTTTTTGGAATTATATTACCTTTAATTACTTTTTTCAGACTTTCTCAGAAGTAATGTTTTTGAATAGCCAGTGAAGTGTTGGCCGTATTTAAAATTGATCCCATTTTTATTTTTTACGTTTTTCAAGAAAGAAAAAATGAAAACGTTTTTAAAACGGCGTTTGGTGCAATAAAGATAAAAAAAGAAAATAAAAATGATTTTTTGGTTTAGTGTAAAATAAGAGAGAAATGAAAAATGACTTTTAGTTATTTTTTATTTTTTGTTTTCGTTTTCTCCTTTCTCGAGCAGAGAGAAATAGACATAGACGTTAATAGGTTTTTTATATTAAAAATAATCTCTTGATAAAATCACCAAACACATTTTTAAAAATAATTATGTCTGAGATTGAAAATATTTTTATTTTTATTTTTATACAAAAAATAAAATTATTTTGAAACGAGTTCTAAACGCACCCATTATTTGTCAAAATCACCCCAGAAACGTAGTAGCAATAACATGTCTTTGCACACGTGTAACGACATTGAGTTTCGGTCTTCACCGAACAAACAAACATAAAATGAGAATAGGAATATGAAAGAATCACAATAAAACAAAACAAAATCAAATCGTAAGAAACACCATCGCCGTTTGATTGTGAGGAAAGCTAAAGCCTAGGTAGATATTTACCTACCACCCTTTCCTTCGTCTTTTTTCTATCGACTTCTCCGTCATTCTCTTTCTCTCTCCACGTATCTTTGAAAATCCATTCGTGGGCAATCTCGTTTCGGATATGGCAGGTAAAGTTTTTGAACTAGTTCTTGTCTCTTTAATTCGTCATTTTATTTTATTTATTTATTTATTTATTTTGACTCCCCGCAGTATAGTTTCAAGCTATGGGGCTAATCAAGATATTTCGTTCTCATTTTACTGTGAAAAAAGTTTTATCTTTCCAGATATTTATTTGGGTTGAGAGTAAATTCAAGTTTGTTACTTTATTTAACTCTTGTATTAGTGATTTTGTTTTCTCTTTTAATATTTTTGGCAAGAATTTGTTGTGTGATAGTGTTTGACTAGAAATACTGTCAATTAATGAAAATGGGATTGGATTGGTTTGTGCCATGGATAGCTAGCTAGCTAGTTGCATATAAGTAAAATCTCCCATTCAATGAAGTTTGGTTGTCGTTTGTTGTTGATGTCTTACATTTTGTGGGTTTGTATAAATTGGCTCTCTGAATTTTGAGCACAGTGACATGTTGAAAGCACAAAGACTATTTTGTCAAACTGAAAAGTTCAGGAATCAAAATGTCACTAGGCTCAAACTTCAGGGACTAATAGTGCCAATAACCCTTTTCTATTGGGGTTGGGGATTGGTGCATTGCATAAGTCTAGTCTTGTTCTGGGATTTATGTGTTTTCATGTGCTGCAACATTCTTCCTAGGCTATATAGCTTATTAAGGTATTTTTTGCCTTTGTTATTTAAATTTTTTTTTTTTCGGCTAACGAAAGAAATTATAATCATATTGGATTAGTCTTTAATATGATAACTGGTTGTAACCAAGAATGATTCTTCTCCGTGTAAAAATAAAATATAAATGACTTATCAGGCAGAGTTCGCTAATGAGTATCGAATGAAAACTATGTGGACTTTGTCAATTTTATTGTCTAACATAGTGGAAAGTTAAAAATTTTAATGTTTCTAGGTAGACTGATGATAAGAAGATAATCAATTTATTGATTAAGCTTTCTTATGCAGCAATGTCAGGGAAGATTGTCCAAAATGTTTTTGTGTCACAATGGTACCAACAAAATAGACAGTCCGGCACTCAATTTCGGGGGGACCATTTTTCCCCTAATACGCGCAACTTGCTTCCCTTTCATGGGGGGAAGTTAGCATGGACTTCCATCTCTTCCATGCAATTGCGCATGTTATCAAAATACCAGAGTGGTTTTGCTAACCGGAGAACTGTTCATTGCAATGGTCTGTTCTAGACTCTCGCTATCCAATTCCAGGTTGATATCAAATGTAGAACTAATATTTAAAACATCCTATAAATACATCTTTGATCTATCGACGCCAGCTTGTATAAATTTTCCTTGCTTTCTGGTTGGTGTCTATGTTTTCATTCACTTTTTTGGATGGTCTAGGTTCCAAAGGAATTGGCTCTCTTTCTCTGTTCTTTAATGTTTACATTTTTGCTGCTTGACTTGTGTATTTCTATTTTTTTTAAAATGTCCAGCTGCTCCATCTGCTACTGCATTACCATCACTTGACAAAGTTGATTTTCTGAAGCTTCAAAATGGCAGGTATTGGCTGAATTTTCCCATGAAATCTTGTGAAAATTAAAACTTTTTTGTGCGTGACAGTTGTTTATTGCACATTAATTTATTTCTCTGTCTTATTTATTGAAGAGATGCTTTGTTTTATGTGGAAAATAGTTGTAACTCTAAAGTCTGACAATTACCCTGTCATGATCAGTCTGTCCCAACCAATGCTCTAACTTTTGATCTTTCTTAATATAAGAGATTACTATCTCTATTATGATTTTTCTTTTTCTTTTTGTTTTTTGCCACTCTTATAATCACATAATGTGCATCTTTGCTCTGATTCTTATGTAGTGATATTCGAGGTGTCGCTATTGCTGGTGTTGAGGGAGAACCAGTCAATCTCACTGAACCAGTTGCTGAAGCAATAGCTGCTGCCTTTGCTGCATGGTTAGTGGAAAAGAAGAAAGCAGATGGCTCTCGACGTTTAAGAGTTTCGGTTGGCCATGACTCTCGTATATCTGCGCAAACCTTACAGGTATTTTTCCTTGGAAGTGTCAGTGGCTTAATGTTCACAAATATTTCACTACCCTTTTAGTATTTTTTTTTTCCTTGGAATGTTTACAAATATGCCAATAACATTTCTTATGGTGTTTAATATTTTCTTCCATCTTTCCTTTAGTATTCCCTGAGTAAATTTTCTAAGAGAATTACTTAAACTCCTAAGAGATATGACATTTGTATATTATAGATAGGAAATGTTCAAATAACAACTTAAGTAAGAACTATGTCAGCATAAGAATTTTTTTCTTTCAGTCATTATGGGTAATTTTCTGTCTTAAGTTTTGATAGTAGGAAGATGCCTATGGAATTTGAACGTTTTCTTCAATTACTAAAGGTTTAATTATCCAACTTCCAGGATGCAATTTCACAAGGAATCTCTGGAGCTGGCCTGGATGTTGTTCAATATGGGTGAGCAATCACTGTAATCAATATTAATCTTCTTGCTGGTAGACACATATAGGAGATCCTAAGGTCAAAGGCTTGGAACGGATCATTTTTAAGCATGATGGACTTGTGCATAACTCGGTGAAGTTTGAGTCGCTTTGGATTTTAAGTGCTCATATTTTCTAGCTTTATGATCCAAAGTGGCAATTTGAAGGCCGTTGATAGTGCTGAATTGCATCTACATTTAGAGGTTACAATTGAGAATCTTAACTTAATTTTTTTTTTTTCTCAATTTATGGCCTTTCCATATGCTTGAGATAGAGTAGACTGAAAAGTTAATAGTGTGCTCTTACGTGTTTAGTACTTGCAATTGACAATAATAAATTTCTAAATTTGGTCACCGGTCAATCAATATGGCCGCAATTAGGCTGACCAATTAATTGTCTGATGCTTTGTTCTGTCTCTTGTGATTGGCTAGTTCCTAGTTGCCTATCTTGAGATCATAGTTTGGGTTCAAATGGTAAAGAAATTATACTAGACTGAGGGTTGGCCTAAGACTGCTTGGTCTGGTGGCACTGGGGAGTTTGGGCGGGATGGGGTTTGGGGGGAGGTTGTGGATTCGATCCTGTGTTGTATCCAAAAAAGAAAGTATACTAGACCGAGGTTTGCATTTTGATTTTCTTTTGAATCAAGGCCTAGACACATAAGTCATCAATAACTTTTAATGTTCTCTTGCTGCTATTTATGGCAAGAAACAAGCCATTTATGACATCTGTTGTTTGCCTTTGTGCAGACTAGCATCTACACCAGCTATGTTTAATAGCACAATAACAGAAGATGATACTTTTTTATGTCCGGTTGACGGGTCCATAATGATAACAGGTGGTTTATTTGTTCTGTTAAATTTATGATATTAATTCATCTTACACTGCTGAAAAAGTGTAATTATAGTCTCAAGATGTATAACTAATTTATGATATTATTTTTATTTATTTATTTATTTATTTTTTGGATGCTGACAGCTAGTCATCTACCTTACAACCGGAATGGATTCAAATTTTTCACAAATTCTGGAGGCCTTGGAAAAGCGGACATAAAAGATATCTTGGAACGTGCTGCTGATATATATAGAAATTTTACAGCCGAAGGGCTGACTATTTCCAAGGAAAAAGCTTCTGCATCAGTAAAGAGAGTTGATTACATGACTCTATATACAGCTGATCTCGTAAAGGCAGTTCGGAAAGCTGCAGGAAATATAGGTATCTCTGAAATGTTTCATCAAAGTGGAGATGTATTTAGAGATCAAAATATCTTTTACCTTCTTGAGAAGGGCCAAAATTTGAGCAGCTCGGAATTTTATTCTTGTCCCACTACCCCTATATTATGATGGTTTTTATTTCTAATCAACTGGGGTTACTGGCTTTTCCTGGAAATGGAAAATTTAATTGCTTGCGTTTGGGGTGAGATGTTTTTATTTGCTAATTTTTTGTTTTGTTTTGTTTTGTTGTGTCGAATCTCAGAGAAGCCATTGGAGGGATTCCACATTGTTGTTGATGCAGGGAATGGTGCAGGAGGGTTTTTTGCAGTAAGTTTCATTTTCAAGCTTATATGGAGTTTAATTTCTCATCACTGTAACTTGCAAGGTTCTATTTGATGATAATTAACATTACTTTTTTATGGGATTCCAACCAAACTGATGAGAACAGTTTTACCACGTTTCTTTTACTCCAAGCTTCTGAAGGTTGGATGTGCAGGTTTTCTCCATTGTGCATGCAACTTTCTAATTGATATATACAATATATTTTTTTGTTTAGCTCATTGATCATTCTAGAGACTTTATGCTTTCGATGATGTAAATTAATTCTTATTTATTTGGGGTGTGCCATGTGCATTTGATTGACGCATTAAAACATGTATCTTTACCAGGCTAAGGTGCTTGAGCCTCTGGGGGCAGTTACATCTGGTAGTCAGTTTTTGGAGCCGGATGGTAATATTTAAATCTCAGGCTTTCCTTTTTCTCCCTTGGTTTGGATTGTTCTTCAGCAAAAGTCTGTTTTCCCATCAGGTATGTTCCCGAATCATATTCCAAACCCAGAGGACAAGACGGCAATGAAAGCTATTACTAAGGCAGTCCTTGATAACAAGGCTGATTTGGGGATCATCTTTGATACAGATGTTGACAGGTAATTCTTCTTTCCAACTCGCATAATTTTCTTGGCACCACTATAGGATAATTTTTAATCAAGCATTTCTTTTAGATCTGCTGCCGTGGATTCCACTAGTCGTGAATTCAATAGAAATCGTCTGATTGCCCTGATGTCTGCCATTGTTCTTGAGGAAGTAAGGTTTTTCTCTTCAGCTCCTTTTAAGGGTATTGTACTCTTGTTTCATGAATCTAAACTGTCTTTTTCTTTTTGGTGTTCCCCCAGCATCCAGGAACAACTATTGTTACAGACAGTGTGACTTCATACGGCCTGACCACGTTTATTGAGAAGAAACTCGGTACAACGTAATTTGAACTGGAGTAACATTTTTCTTTGTATTTTTGAATGTACTATAATATTCTATTCCTTCTAGGGGGGAAGCATCATCGCTTCAAAAGAGGCTACAAAAATGTCATTGATGAAGCGATTCATTTGGTAGGACACATCTCTATCCGCCCGATTTCTACTGTTTAGGATATATTGTCACAAGATATTTTTATCATATTAGGAGTTTGAATGCATGAATTATAAAATGGATCCAATAACTGGAATTTAGAATGGTAGTTGAGAAGTGATTCATTATTAGTTCAGAGTGCCAAATTTTCAACTGGGGCAATTTTTATTTTGTACCATTTGACTTATTAACTGAAGTTTATTGAATGTCTGACAGAACTCCGTTGGTGAGGAATCACATCTGGCTATTGAGACTAGTGGTCATGGAGCCCTCAAGGAGAATCATTGGCTTGATGATGGGGCATACCTCATGGTAGGCTTTTGATAGAACATTGCTGCATCTTGCACAATTGATTGGCAATCGAACCTTGAACTTGGATTCAGACGAGAACATATATTTTTGATTTTCGTATGATATTGTTTAGACTGTCTTGGTTTACTTGAGAGTATTTTCGTATGTTCTTTGCAGGTCAAAATCTTGAATAAACTTGCTTCAACCAGGGCTTCAGGACAGGGTCATGGCAGCAAAGTTTTGACTGATCTTGTAGATGGTCTGGAGGAACCAGCTGTTGCTGTGGAATTGAGATTAAAGATCGATCAAAATAATCCGGATCTTAAAGGAGGGTATGTTACTGCTAATGTATTAGTTTCGTTTTATAAACTTGGTTCTTGTGTTTTGCTGTGAACTAATAGATTAGTGCTCCCAGATCATTCCGAGAGTACGGAGAAGCAGTGTTGAAACTGTTGGAGAACTCTATTGATTCTGATCCAAAGCTTCAAAAAGCCCCCGTGAATTATGAAGGCGTAAGTTCAACCTGGATTAGTCCTGCAGTCTTTCAAGCCATCTTGTTTAAGGATATGTCCTGGAAGCAATTTGTCACTGCAATAATTAGTTACACCTATTTCTTGGTCAACTCAATAGGATTTCTTTTGAGGTTGTTATACTTTATTAACTTGCCTCGTTCATTTTTTAAATTGCTTTCACTAACAGGTTCGAGTTTCCGGATTTGGTGGTTGGTTCCTTCTTAGACTGTCGCTTCATGATCCTGTGCTTCCCCTTAACATCGAGGTAAAGATTCCTTTCTGGTCGTCTGCTTAGGCTGTAGCTGTAGTAATGTTTGGCTAATGCAATTTCGATACTTTAGGCACCAAGCCATGATGATGCTGTGAAGCTCGGATTCGTTGTGCTTGCTGCTGCCAAGGAGTTTGCGGCTTTGGATACATCTGCTCTGGACAAATTCGTCCAAGGATCATAACCCGTCCTCTGACAAATCAGCAAATCCTCATCTTCCTTGGCATCTTTCTGTTGCAACTTCTTCCGCTTCTGATGGTTCTGCGGTTTTAGCTGTAAAAGTTGTGTCTTTGCAAATACCTGTCTACCAAAATCACTAAAGGGTCATCGCACTAGTTTGAGTTCACACCCTTAGGATTATAGAGTAAGTGAAATCATCAGATTTCTGATGGCATCTTCTACTTTGAGAACGTTATCATATTGGCTGCAGCAATAAATGACAAATTTTGTTTGGTTTGCCAATGTAAGCTTCTTGTCATCAATTTAATCTGGATATTGCTCTCCCGTACAGTTGTCTTGGTAACCAAAGACATCAGAGACAATGTATCCTTGACAAATAGAAACCCTCAGAAAATTCTTTGGCTGGTTAGTGAAGAAAATTCACCGTTAAGAGTGCTATTTTAAACCGTCAGATCTTTATAAAAAATATGCATTACCGGTAAGGATACCAAAGAAAGCTGTGGTATATCTTACTATATAGAGCCTTAGGTAATGAGAGTGAAAAGCTGCCATAGATCGATAATAATGCCCTTTCCCCTCTTACCCGTTTCGGATTGTTTACTTGCTTGCAACAGGAATTGTGGACATGTTCACAACTAATACATTGGGGCTTTCCTTTAAAGAAAAAATAGTACACCGGGAGCAATGTTTATTTGGCATCAAGAGATCAATAATAAAATGTAAACTTGGCATGACACAGAGATGGACTAAATAATCATGGCAAACAACCTTACAAGCAAGGATGTCCAGCCCCACTAGCTAAATTTAGCTTAGCGCAATTATAAAATTGGTGTCTATTAAAGAAACGACCAAGTTGTTATGAAGACTGGCCACTAGACTTGTGGCAAGCCCCTTTTTGCATACATATATACATATGCTAATCTTAAATACCCCCCCCCTCTCTCTTTTTTTTCTTCTTTTTTCTTTTTTGAGTTTTTTTCCCTAGTTTTTCATATGAACATGCTCCTGAAGATCCAAGTTTTTAGCAGTGGTAGGAGTTTTAAGAAGTTTCATCATGAAATTGAACTTAACATCCGGAGAAGTTCTTGGTTGGGGCCAATTTGCTCCTTCTGGCACCTTGATACATTTGAAGCCCCGACCCTTATACAGCTTTGTGGCTGCAGGATTCTTCAGATCGCAGTGCAAAGCAATGGCACGGCAGCCCCAGCTCCGGGCTTGAGCTTCTGCCTTTGCTACGAGCCTTTTAGCTATTCCTTTCCGTCGAAATTTTTCCCGAACAGCAACATTTGAAATGTATGCAATTCCGGTCCTGCAATGAATGCATGCATTTTAAGTGGGACAGTACAACTTTTTTTTTTTTGGGTAGAAGGAAGGGAGAAAAAACTAGTTGAACCATACGTTTTGGTGCATTTGACATGGCATACATTGTGTGCGAGAGCGAATTTATAAAAGATTTATTGTGAGTTTATAACTAGTAAGAGCCAGAGAGCTAATTGCAGAAACGTAAAAGCACCTTGCGCATAAGTCCTAACAGAGAAAAAAAAATACATTTAATGAAATGTTAACGGCCTCTTGAAAAAAGGGAATTGGAAGTTCAGGACAGGTTCCTTATGAGATTGTATAAAAGTACTCACGTCCATAATTCTGTTGCAATTCGAAACTCAGATAGCAGAAAGAATTTAATAACCCCCCAAGGAACATTAACTAAAACCAGATTTGATGGACTCACCTTCTTTGCCTGAGGGGTCCTTTTCTTGGGAGAAAATCCGCCACGGTATCAACTGTCAAAATTCCAGCCACATACCCCCTATTGAGACTGATTTTAACGTTAAAACCACCGATCCTCAAATCTTCTGTTCCAAGGAGGAAAGTTTCATCCATCGAGCTACCAATCACCGCAACCAAGCAAGTTCTCCTGCAACCATTAGGTAGAGAAAATCCGGCTAGCATCCCCATGAGCCTGTCGATCCTCAGCATGAAATCTAAAGGGAAAGAATATTCGGGGAAGAAGGAGCGACAATGCGTCTCAGCCACTTCCCAGCAGTCCTCTAACCTGGCCTCCCGGACAACAATCTCGGGAGACACGGTTGGAAACAAGTCAACCACTTGACTAGCTCCGCAAATTCCTACACCCACAAACCAGAATTTTATCACCAAATGGAACATCAAAACTGAAAATTCCAAACACACTATGATTTTCTTGTCTCTCCAATTATTCTTCCGTTCTCGTGTTATCTGAAATAATTCTGTGTTTAATTGCAAAACCAAAAAGGAAAAGCAACCCAAGCTCTATTAATTTCGCTAGAACATAAAGAAGAGCCAAAACATATGCAAAACAAACGAAGTTGCTATTAAACGGAATATAATAAAAGAGCACTAAAATCTCCAATATTAAGCAAAAATGAAGCTACTAAGGCCTCGTTCATTTTGCCGATTCGAATTTAGAATTCGAGTTTTGCTACAGTAAAAAGCTCTCAGAAACAGTCACATCTAATTTTTTTACTACAGTAAAAAGCTCTCACACAAAATCACATCTCAACTCGAATTACAAACTCGAATCAGCGAAGTGAACGGGCCCTAAATAAACCTTGACGAATTCAAATTTCAACTTAAGACCATCATCAAAGACATGGATTTCCCTACTAATGCTGATAGAACAACAATTGAATCAAATAGCTTAAACGAAAATGAGTAAAAACAGCCCAAAATCTGAAATTGAATCCATAATCGGAGAAAACAGCAAAACGATGGAGAATCGCGAAAGGTACCTGATTTAGAGAGAGAAAGAAGAGAGAAGTCATCAGAGGAGTGAGGAACCCTAGATGAAGAAGCAAAAGGGATTGGTTTCTTGAGATTGAGAGAAGAGGGAAAGGAGGTCTTGGCGGAGCAGTTAATGGCGGTTGGGGAAGCCAATATTCCCATCGCCATCGTCCCGATTTCTTGGAGGATTTTCTCTCTCCTCTCCTCTGCTCTCTCTCTCTGACTTCTCGAGAGAATGAGAATCCAACAGCATTCTTCTTTTTTTCTTTTCTTTGTTTTTTCAATTTTTTTTTTTTTTTTTTTTTCAAGAGAGTTTTGTTTTGTATTGTAGTTGAGAGAGATGACAAAGGTGCTGTGATTTTTTTAGTTACAGATTCACTTTGAACCTTACATTCCCCGACAGGAACTGTTGTATTTGGGATTTTAAGTGCGTTTAGAATTTATTTTAAAATAATTTTATTTTTTTATAAAAATAAAAATAAAAATATTTTTAATTTTAAATATAAATTATTTTTAAGAATGCGTTTGGTAATTTTATTAAGAGATTATTTTCAATATAAAAAAATCTATTAATGTCTCTCTGTGCTCGAGAGAGAAGAAAACGGAAACAAAAAATAAAAAAACGACTAAAAGTTGTTTTTCATTTCTCTCTCATTTTATACTAAACCAAAAAAATCGTTTTCATTTCTATTTTTTATCTTTAATTGTGTTAAACGTCATTTCTCTCATATTTTCATTTTTTCTTTCTCAAAAAGTGTAAAAAATAAAAATAAAATCAACTTCAAACACAACCTTTATTTTGATTCGTCCTTATATTTTAGGGAGTAAAAAAGTAAAACCACAGTTTTATTGGGGTTAGCTTAAAGTACTCAAGAGTGTTAAATACAGAGTCTACAGACATAGTAGAGATTCTTTTTCATATGCTATTTCACTCTATCAAACAAACTAAACTTAATAATAATAAAGATTCTTTAGTATGTATGGTATATTGGTAAGTTAGGTTTTTCTAATTGTTAGATATGATCTGTATATCTTTTGATTTTTACGTAATTTTATGTAGATCTGACAAATAAAAAACCTGACCTATTGATATAGTAGCGTACTAAAAAGGTCTCAACAAACTATTTCTTTTAAGTTTATTTACAAGAGTGTAATTCATTTCTTTTGCTGTAAGTAATTTATATTTTTGAACGGTAAAAAGTTTTTATGAATAAAATCTCGTTCAATTTTAGTATAATTTGATTTTGATATTATTTGTGATTTAAAAATACATATTATGCAGATACCAAAAAAAGAACTATATATTACTATATATTATTTCGAGAAAATTATATATATCAGTGGAATTATTGAAAAAATTAGAAAAATTTGCTTTAATACTTAATATTTCTTCTTGATATTTTTGAAAGCCGAAAGGTTAATTTCAGACACTGAAAAGCGAAAAACTATCGATTCAGAACCGACAAAAAACCCTAGTAAAGATAATCTACTACACACATATCTTATATTTCAAGCGAGTGACGTTTTCATGAATCAAATAAAGATGTTGGTCGGGCTATTCGTCAGAGAAATTTCTGAACATAACATGGATTGTTGCAAATGTAATGTTGTAGCGCATCACACGGCGAAGGCAGTAGTCATTGTGTGTAAAAGAAAGGGAAAATCAATCAGAGAGAACTTGTGAAGCGACTTCTTCAGCTAGTAATACGGAAATTTTCTGTGGTAGATTACTTGAAAATATTCTATCGGTGAGACACAATTACGATCCATCAGATCAATGAAATTATTAACAGTAAGACGAGCCAATAAAACTTGATAAAAATCCGATAGTTAAAAACTGTGTCCAATCAATAAGGTATTTGTTTTAAACCCTGTCACAAATTTATCTCCTTGAAAATTTCTCAGACACAGAAAGGGATGGAGTAAATTTGTGAGAGAGGACAAAGAATAATCAGTTGGGAAGGAGAAAATGGGCTTTGAAAGTGCAGTATGGAATTATCTGCATATGTGTGATCCGAAAATAGATCAATTATTTATTTATTTATTTTTGGACAAGATGTAATTATCGTGGTATATATGAAACTCAAATACATTTTTCACTCCTCACCGAAAAAAAAATGGGAAAAAAAATAATTTCATTCCTTTGGTATGAAATTTCGCTAAAAGTTAACTGGCAGGTTACTTAAGAATGCCAACGTGTGAGGAGACGTAGACTTGCCGAACTGCGAACACCATGCAGGAAGCTTGGAAAGAACTCTTTCAACTTTTGGTGTAACTATGTTCAAATCAGTTCTGAGCTTTAGAAGGAGGCGGTCCTGTCCGTTCCCGTGGATGGTGTCCGTTGACCGTGAAGAATTCTTGCTCCAGAAAAGTGTGAGATCAAACTTTGTTGGCGCATTCTTGCCCCCGGAAAACTGAATAATGTGCCATCCCTCGACACCGCTCTTGTTGCCAACCGGAACTAATTCCTCCGAGTTTCCTGCATCTGCGAGGATAATGATGGATAAGTCTATTAGTCATACGAGCCTTTTATAAGACGATGATTCTAGATGTGGACAGATATAATTTATGTCAATTGTATCTCAAATTGTTAACCGAGAGCATCTCCAATGTAGTTGTCCTTTTCTAAAACATTCCAAAATTACGAATCTACTTTTAAAAATTCTAAAACTTAATAATTATGACAGAAAGTACATATAAACATTTCAAATAAAATTATGCATTAGAGCACAAAATAAAATAGGATATTCAATATGCCATTTTTACACCTTTAAGTGTCAAATATGGCATTGGCATTGGAGTGGGTCTGACTCATGGAACTGTTATGACCTTGTCTATGCAAAGTTCACTGGAAATTCTGAACAAGGTCAAAACTTGACCTTCATGGCAAAGGCACAATATCCTCTACCAAGACTCGTAGAGATGCGCATACATACGTACACACAATCTTCTTATAACTTGCATTAAAGAAGTAATTTGGATAATATTACACAGATAAAATGCAACTTCTACCATTTTCAAATTATGCCAACAAAAAGGGCAAAAAAAAAAAAAAAAAAAAAAAAAAAAAAAAAAAAAAAAAAAAAAAAAAAAAAAAGAAAAAAAAAAAAACGGACAAACAGAAGAAGAAGGTATCATATAAGTTTGACATACCTTTCAATGCAAAGTCTTCTATTTCCTCAAAGTTGATCGCGAGAGACCAGCGTGTTGAGCTTTTTGTATCAATGGAAACTTGTGTGATTCTTTTATGCTGATTAGTATCACTGTCAACATTCAACAAAGGCACATCCGATTTGCTCCATCCATCTTCATTTTCATTGTAAGCCCAACAACCGTATTTGACCGAAAAAGTAACGAAATCAACAACTTTATCTCTGCCACATATGAAACCTTCGTTAACCTGTTCAACTTCTTTTGTCAACTTTCCAGGAGTTGTAGAAAATATAGATACAAAAGAGCTAGGATCTTCCTTTCCTGTCGAATCCACAACTTGTACAACCTGAACAACATACGAAAGTCAGTTCTCCACAGAAGTAATACCGTTAAAAATGACATGCGTTTAAATGTAAAAGAGAGAGAATCTACAGTCTATTGGCACAGTTTAGAAATTCAACTTCAATTTGCCTTTGGCGTCACTGTTAATAAAGAAAGTTTATAGCTTAAAATACAAAGCAAAAACTAGTACAAATTACAATTTATAAAACTTGTTTATGGAAACTTACATTAACAGCTCTGGCAATGTCGTTGGTAAATGGTGGCACTATGCCCGATGCAACCACTGCGATTGAGAGACCGAACACCAAGCATGCTGAGAGGATAATCAATCTCTTTACACCTAGAGATCAATTTTCACCATATGGTTCAGCCGCAAAGGAAAATATGACAAAGTTAAGAGGGAAAAACGAAGTGTTAATCATAAGAAATAAATTAACTTAAACTTTCTCACACTGATAATGCACACAATATTACTTGGGAACTCTAGAAAAGCCTTAAAATCCTAATTAACTGAAGCTGAAAACAAATTTAGCAGAAAATGGCAGTGTAAATTCTAAATCGCGATGAAATCTTATAGCAGGCAGTTTCAGAATGCCAAAATCCATCTTCGTCACAAAGTGAATTAATGAAATAATGAGAATACTAGAAGACAACCAAAAGAAATCAGAATATTTTAACGGTCCATGGTTATGTCTTAATTCTTATTGGGATGATATAGAGCAGTGGTTTAAGAAGCTCATCACAGATGTGGAGCTAAATTTGTTCTAACTTCAATCTGTAATACATTCTCAAACCCAGATTCATTTTAGTTTATTATATATAATGCTGTTGAGGTCCAAATTCCCACCTTGGAATCTGACCTGAACTGAACCCAACGTAAACAATATGGTAGCATGTTATCTTTCCAAAAAGTAAAACATATAACAATAACAAAACCAATCTTAAAAACATGGAAACATAATAAAGCCATTTTGGGCAGCAACTGAAGAAAAGTTGAACATATGAGAAACAATGAAACCAATCTTAAAAACGTGGAAACAAAAGAAAGCCATTTTGCACAGAAACCAAAGAAAATGTATGTGAGGAACAAAACCTGAAAGATGAACGTATGAAAGGAGATAAACCAGAGTTAGGCACACGACAACTGCAACGAAAATAGCAACTATAACATTCCCAAGCCACTCAGGAGTGCTACCAGGGTTCCTGCAAGCAAATACAAGTAAACTATTATTTAACTATAACAAAACATTGATTTGATTCTTATATTCGCAATAAAACTACATTATAATTTACCTGTCAAAGCGAACCCAAGTTGCAATCATTGTGCCCACCAACCGGATAAAAGTTCCAGATGATATTAATATCGGCGGAGCCAGGCCAATCAGGAGGGTTGCAAGTTTCAGAGGCTTTGGCAATCGAGCTGGGCTTAGAGTAGCTTCAAGCAGGCCGTCTGGATTCCACAGCATAATAAATCCAAAAATGTTGGTGAGATGCAAATATGAGATATGTTTAAATCAAAGACGAGCAAGATAAGATAGTTGTAAACCCATACATACATGCAAATGTTGGTGGAACCAGCCAAACAAGAGCCAGATATGATGAACCGACTTTATAATAATTTCCAAGAATGAGAAGAAAGAGCCACTGAACAGATCCAGCTTTATAGAGCCATCTTTCGGCCTCTAACTTGACTGAATAAGCTTGAATAATAGGAGAGAGCTGCTTTCTCTTGGAATATACTTTTGATAAATATGCTCTCAGAATGAGATAACCTATATATTGGCCGGTTAACGCGCCAACAAGAGATGGTGCGGCAAACAACCCAAATACTAGCCACGGGCTTGCGACATAAGGTGTTGGAAATGAAGATACAAGGGGCAGGGTGAAGGCCAAAAAAACAGCTAAACCTATAGCGAAAATCCACATAAGGATAATACTTAAACACGACAAAGTGAATGAAACTGCAGCTGAATAACCACCAATAAGTAACGACGTTGCCCAAATCAGAAGTGATTGCATTATCACTGAATTATAAAGCAAATTTGCAAAGCGTTGTCGGAATACGATCATATATGTCCCCTGATATTGCAATAAGTGTTAGAACCACGTTGTGAACTTGAAATATGAAGATAGATGTATACTTTTACCACAGCCACCTCGGTTCCAAAAGAGGCAAAGGAAGGTAGAAGGTGAAAGAGAGATGAGATCAAGTCCTAAAACAAGAAGCATAAAGATGTTGCAGTTGTAAATATACCAAAATGTCAAAATATATCGCACTGCTGTGGCCAGTGTTTTCCTCTTCTTCCACTGCACTGGATTTTGGAAGATGAGAAGATCTAGCAGTCTGAAGCAGAAAAGCAAGCATATTTTCTCCAAGGTGTTGAAGAGATCCTGGTTTCAGGAGTTCAAATTTGTCATTCTGCATGATTTAAAAAAAAAAAAAAAGAAGAAAAAATAATTAACATATTTAAACCAATATGAGCTTCAAACAACCCCAATAAAATTGCATATATGTATGCTAGGCACTTTGTTTACTGATACGTGGAACAAGAGTGCAAATCAAATAGTTTCTCAACTTCCAATGCTTATATTAAAATTCAATAATGGCATGCCACGTAAATAATTTAGTGCTATCGCCATCATTCATGTGATCAGTATCCTGATTGCCTAGAAAAACTAGGTATCTTAGAGCCAAGATAACTTGCAAAGCTAGCACATCCAGAGACCACTTCCTATCTCATCATAGTTCCGTCACCTACCAATTTATCTCATCCACTCCATCCACTTACAAAGACAAAGTTCATCACTCTTAACATACAAAGAAGCAGCAAAATGTTGTCATTTCTTCATATTAACCCCCATTAAACATCTTTTCCAACGTCACTCCACTAAAAGAACTAAACTGAGAATTTGCATGAGCAGGAATAAAAAAAAGGAGGAAAAAAGTACATATTTCAGATATTAAGGGAGCATAAGAAAACCTTAGTGTGATAGACTGCAGTATTATCCGTGTAAGCAAAGTCAAGTCCTGAAAGGCCAGCAACCTCTTTGTATACTTGGAAATCTGTAGCAGATTTTACAGCCCCAGAAGAAAATAGATCCTGTTACACCAAAATTACTCAGACATAAGAATTTTTCCACAACAGCTATGCATTGGCCGTTAAAAATATAGGAGAAGAATTATCAAAAAGAAAATAGCATGAAACCTGAGCTATAATCTGGCCAGAGGGATATTTTGCTACCATCGCAAAGTTCTCAATAGCCCACGGATTAGGACCAGCCTATCACACGAAAAAGAACAAATAAACAAATAACAAAAAAAGAATTTAATGTTAAAACATCCTGGGGTAAATAAAAGAACTTAAGAGATGTAGATACATAACCAAAGAGATATCTTATAAATATAGTTTATATTAAAAAAAAAAAAATCATCAGACAAAGCCAGGGACTGATCTACTAGGGAAATGCACAAGTTATGCTGCCGAGGGAAAAAAAAAAAGAGCTTTACATTAACGGTCGACATTTCAGTGCCATTGTATCTAAAAGTTATAGGAATAAACAAAACTGACACCGTACAGTACCATATAATGTCCTACACAGTACATGACAACCGCAGAGTCACATAGCATTGGATCCCCAGAGAAAAAAAAAATGAAATTCTACAAAACCTGAAATATGCTAGATTTTCCTCCAATACCCATCGCCTCCAAATCAATCGCCATGCGAATAGTTTTACTCCAGGGATGCTGCGGGAAAAAGTTCAAAAGGGTAAGAGACGATTTAAGACACTTGTACATATAGAGATAGAACTTACAACTGAAAGATATCACAAGCATTTTATTTTCATTTAATGTCCGTTGTTCATACATTAAGAGAGAGCTCATGATTTTTCATATGAGCCTAACCCTGTACACTAAGTGCTAGCAATTGCATATTCTCAAAATGATTGTACACCTCGTCCAAGAAACATAAATAGGCGAATCACGTCTCTTTTCAGGCTATTATATATTATGATCCTATGACTTCCTTCTTTTCAGTCAACTTTCTAGCTGAGCTATTATCACTACTTGAATCATCATTTCACAAACTATTATCATTGTTTTGATGTCTAGTTTCACATCTAAAGCAGCTGCTGAGTGCATAAAAAATAATAGAACTCAATACACCGCTATGCAGTCCATAGAAAAACACTTTCACGGGTTTGTCTGTATTGCAGAATACTAGATAGGCAATCAAAAATTCTTATTCTGAGTCCATTCAATATCGTAGCTTATAGCATAGAAAAATAGTACAATCTTACAGTATGAAACATTTTTTTAGGGGAAAAAAAAAA
>NW_010364206.1:0-1895 GCF_000414095.1 Morus notabilis
CTTCTACTTCAGAGAAATATGATGTTTTTCTGAGTTTTAGAGGTGAAGATACACACAATACTTTCACAAGCCATCTTTACGCTGCTTTGGAGCGAAAGAAAATTAAGACCTACATAGATGAGAAAAGTCTTGAGAGAGGAGACAGAATCTCGCCTGCACTTCTTGAAGCTATCCGGATCTCAAAGATTTCGGTTATAGTTTTCTCAAAAGATTATGCTTCATCATCATGGTGCTTAAGTGAGCTTGTGCGTATACTTGAAAGCCACCGAGAAAATAAACATATGGTTATACCCATTTTCTACTACGTAGAAAATAAACATATGCCATCATGGTGCTTACATGGTTGAGCCTTACTTTTATAAATGTCTACCATCTCAAAAACGTCAAGACTCTAACATATGCCATTTTCTACGACGTATGTTTTTTTCTGGTTTGTGATAATTAATATTCACGCGGTATTAATATGCATACGTTAAACAAACGTTGGAAATAAGTCGGGACTACATGACAAACGTTGACTCACTAGTCTTCCCAACAGTGGGAAGGCAAGAAGAAATTTCTCAACACATAACAAGTCTTGCTTTTCATCTTCCCAATTCGCTTAGATATCTTGACCACCAAACGTTAAGCCGAAGAATCTTGTTGAACTGAAGATGCCTTTTAGTCAACCGAAGAATCTTGTGTGGTGCAAAAGTTTGCTTCAAGTTCCTTATTCACAGATTCAGCGAAATCTTAACAACCTTGTTGCTATCAATTTGAGCAATATCAAGAAACTTCAGAGTGTTCCAGATATAATATTTGATGCGGCAACTCTTACTCTTGAAGGTTGTTCCAATCTCAACACTCTTCCATTAATGATTACAACTAGGAGTCTCGTGTCTTTAGATTTAAGTTATTACCGCAATAAAGGACTTGACTTTATCAAGTGATTCTCTCCAAAATCTTTCTAAATTGTATCTCAATAAGTGTGAAAGACTAACAAATCTTAACGGTGTGAATAACCTGAACTCCTTAAAAATTTCTTCAATTACAATACTGCTCAAATCTCCAGAAGCTTCCAGAGCTTCCAACTAATATCGATGAGTTGCATATTTCTGGGAGGGCACTAATATACAAGTGCTTCTGTTGAGTCTGGAATGCAAGGGAATGCACATTGTTGGAGGTGGTGTCAATTTCAGAAAGAGCGCTCACACAAGAGTCTCAGAATAATTATCATGTTACACAGAATACTTCATGTTAAAAGCATCTGTGGCCGTGGATTAAGGGGTCTTGAGTGGATGACGTGGAGCATTGAGTGTACAAGATTCAATGGAATAGTCTTATTGTTACAAGTGGTCTAGTCGGTGAGCTTAGGTGTATATTACTAAGCGTACAGTGTAAAATTCTTCTAGATTGTAACAGAAAGAAAAAGGACTTAGAGAGAGATTGAGAGACTGTGATTTCTGGAGAGAGAAAGTCCAAGAAGAAAGAGTCTGTAATCTTGCAAACGTCTGGAATAAAAGTTTACGTTTTTCCTTTCCATCTTTCTCTGTGATTGAGCCTTTGTTCTGTGACTGGGTGTTTTATTCAACAAATTGGTATCAGAGCCTTTGTTCTGAGAATCAAGAATGACGATGGCAAAGTTCGATATTGAGAAGTTTTCCGGGAAGAACGATTTTGGTCTATGGCGGTTGAAGATGCGAGCGCTCCTGGTCCAACAAGGATTGGAAGATGCGCTGGGAGGAGAGAAGAATCTGCCAGTGTCCCTAACGGAGCCGGAGAAGAAGCAGATCCTGGACAAGGTTCATAGCGCATTGATCTTGTGCCTCGGAGATAAAGTTCTGAGGGAGATTTCGAAAGAGAAAATGGCAGCGGCGATCTGGGTAAAGCTCGAAAGCCTCTACATGACGAAATCG
>NW_010364207.1:0-738 GCF_000414095.1 Morus notabilis
AGGCGATCTTGATGCTGATGCATTCCCGGGCTTCTCCGCCGTCGTCAACTGTTCCAGTCCCAATAAGGCCCAGCTGTCGCCGTCCCTGAGCAATCCTTCGCGACCAAGCTTCCTCGCGTTCGTTGCCGTTCTTCATCGTAGCTTGCCTTCGCTCGCATATTATGTTCTTCCGCCTCTTACCTCCGTTTTGTCGATATTGTTTTCGGTACGTCTTTTTTTTTCCTCGGTCTTTCACAAAACTCATTCGCCTCTTCCTTCTATATCCAGTGATTCAGAATTTGAGGACGTGAAGGAACCCGGATGTGAGGCAAATTTCTTGCTTTGCTTTGGGAAAGATCAAGTGCGATATCAGAAGGATCTGGCAGCCACAGATCTGATCCTTGCTTCGGGTACTGAGCAGGTGTGTTGGTGGCATTCTTGGTCTCTCCAGGTCACGTATGGGGTTGTGGTTTCGACAGTGGTGGACAATCAGTGGAGATTGGAGTTGTTGTGATTGAGTTGATTTTGATCGGCTCTGGTTTTGGCTGACGTTGAGAAAGCCCAAGCCAGCAGAGGCCCATCAAGAGCAGGGAAGAGCCCAATTGGCTGTCTGACTATGGAAGCAAGGACTCTGTCGTTTGGAACCCAAGGAGGTCGTTTGGAGGCTTATTCTTCTTCCCCAAATTGAGTCGTGAAAATCTTTCACCGTCGTTCCCAATCCAGGCGATCTTGATGCTGATGCATTCCCGGGCTTCTCCG